>NC_059432.1:110122730-110222730 GCF_021028975.2 Sphaerodactylus townsendi | reverse complement strand
AATTTATTTATTTATTTATTTATTTATTTATTTATTTATTTATTTATTTATAATTGGTTTTATATACCCCCCCCAAAGGGCTCTGGGCGGTGAACAACACAATAAAACAATAGTTACAATAAAACCCCATTAAAACAGCAATGAATAATGTTACATTGGCGTCCAATCGTAAAAACATAAACTTCATAGATCCACCCTGGAAAATAAAACAGAGGAGCGGAGAACCCAGAGTGTAAAGGAAAAGGAGGGGGAAAGGGGGGGTATCAGCGGCCGGCCCCTCCAAACGCCTGGTGGAACAATTCGGTCTTACAGGCCCTGCGGAACTCTCCAAGATCCCGCAGGGCCCGGAGGCTTTGGTTGGTAAAGAGGTGTTCCTAAGGCAGGGGCCCAGGAGCTGTAAAGGCCACAATGGCCAGATAGAAAAACCAGCCGCATCATCGAGGGAGCTAAAGGGACCACCACCAGTAAGAATTGGCCTCACTTAGCGAGGCATTAGAGGCAGTGTAGGGACATATGGGGTAAGACGGTCCCGAAGGTACGAAGGTCCCAGGCCGCGTAAGGCCTTAAAGGTAAGCACCCATACCTTATGAATTAGTATTATGCCCTGCTGTACCCCCCTCCCACTTTCCTCCCTAGGTTCCACCCCCAAATCTCTAGGGATTTCCCAACCCGGAGCTAGCAACTTGAGGAACGGATCTTATTTGTCACTCACCTTGGACGTCAGGATAAGCCACCATATAGAGCAATGCCCAAGACAGAGTGGAACTGGACGTCTCTGTCCCACCCAAGAACAGGTCAAATATGCTCTGGATCATGTTGTCTTCGTCATAGCCTGGTTCTGGCTGATCTTTGGTCTGTAGGACAGGACACAGAACAATGGAGTGTTGGGATTCTGTGGTGATATTGACGTGTATAAATCCTTCAGGGCTTATGACTGAACCTTTACACAGGCAAAGAAAGCATTCTCCTTTGTTCCCTCATTTTTGAAAAAAAGAATCTCATGAAGCTTGTGTTGGTATTTGCAAGTGTCAGGCACAACTCAATCATGAAAGGGTTAACTGTGAAGTGCCCAAAGCAACATCAGGGGAAGGCCGTAGCCTTCATGTCCTGTTTGTTGGACCTCCAGAGTAACTGGTTGGCCACTGTTGGCCACTGTGTGAGGCAGAATGCTGGACTAGATGGACCACTGGTCTGGGCTAGCAGGGTTCTTCTGGTGTTCTTATGAAGGCCTTGGATTCTATGCCCTGTTTGTTGGACCTCCAGAGGATCTGGCTGGCCACTCTGTGAGGCAAGATGCTGGACTAGATGGTCCTTCACTGGTCTGATCCAGCAGCATTCTTCTTATCTATATAAATAAAAATCTAACAGTGTGTTTGTCCCTGATGGTGTCCCTCAGAAGCTACTGGATGGATCGCCCCCAAATTTTCACAGGACGTCCCTCCCTGTTGCGGGCAGGTAATCGAACCTTCAAATCGCCGAAAGTCCATACCTGAGCCAGGTAAAACGCCTTTTTCCTGGTAGCACCAGGCCCTGGAAGCTGGCTGTGTTTAACTGTCCTGCCCTTAGAATGTTACGGTTGCAGCCTGTCTGTCTGCAATGGCAGGCCTGAGGGCTTAGGATGGTTGCGCAGATGGGCAGAGACGAGCAGTGAAAACAGTAAATAGGTAACACTGTTAGGTAATACGAGTGGAAGTGAAACACATACACACTTTGCTGTGTGAGACGTCGGGTGGGGTTTCCCCCCTCACACGCAGAGTAACTTTTCACTCTCTGTGCCTCACCCACTGTGGGGGGGGGGGTGGGGGGGGGGGGGGGTGGGGGGGGGGGGGGGTGGGGGGGGGGGGGGGTGGGGGGGGGGGGGGGTGGGGGGGGGGGGGGGTGGGGGGGGGGGGGGGTGGGGGGGGGGGGGGGTGGGGGGGGGGGGGGGTGGGGGGGGGGGGGGGTGGGGGGGGGGGGGGGTGGGGGGGGGGGGGGGTGGGGGGGGGGGGGGGTGGGGGGGGGGGGGGGTGGGGGGGGGGGGGGGTGGGGGGGGGGGGGGGTGGGGGGGGGGGGGGGTGGGGGGGGGGGGGGGTGGGGGGGGGGGGGGGTGGGGGGGGGGGGGGGTGGGGGGGGGGGGGGGTGGGGGGGGGGGGGGGTGGGGGGGGGGGGGGGTGGGGGGGGGGGGGGGTGGGGGGGGGGGGGGGTGGGGGGGGGGGGGGGTGGGGGGGGGGGGGGGTGGGGGGGGGGGGGGGTGGGGGGGGGGGGGGGTGGGGGGGGGGGGGGGTGGGGGGGGGGGGGGGTGGGGGGGGGGGGGGGTGGGGGGGGGGGGGGGTGGGGGGGGGGGGGGGTGGGGGGGGGGGGGGGTGGGGGGGGGGGGGGGTGGGGGGGGGGGGGGGTGGGGGGGGGGGGGGGTGGGGGGGGGGGGGGGTGGGGGGGGGGGGGGGTGGGGGGGGGGGGGGGTGGGGGGGGGGGGGGGTGGGGGGGGGGGGGGGTGGGGGGGGGGGGGGGTGGGGGGGGGGGGGGGTGGGGGGGGGGGGGGGTGGGGGGGGGGGGGGGTGGGGGGGGGGGGGGGTGGGGGGGGGGGGGGGTGGGGGGGGGGGGGGGTGGGGGGGGGGGGGGGTGGGGGGGGGGGGGGGTGGGGGGGGGGGGGGGTGGGGGGGGGGGGGGGTGGGGGGGGGGGGGGGTGGGGGGGGGGGGGGGTGGGGGGGGGGGGGGGTGGGGGGGGGGGGGGGTGGGGGGGGGGGGGGGTGGGGGGGGGGGGGGGTGGGGGGGGGGGGGGGTGGGGGGGGGGGGGGGTGGGGGGGGGGGGGGGTGGGGGGGGGGGGGGGTGGGGGGGGGGGGGGGTGGGGGGGGGGGGGGGTGGGGGGGGGGGGGGGTGGGGGGGGGGGGGGGTGGGGGGGGGGGGGGGTGGGGGGGGGGGGGGGTGGGGGGGGGGGGGGGTGGGGGGGGGGGGGGGTGGGGGGGGGGGGGGGTGGGGGGGGGGGGGGGTGGGGGGGGGGGGGGGTGGGGGGGGGGGGGGGTGGGGGGGGGGGGGGGTGGGGGGGGGGGGGGGTGGGGGGGGGGGGGGGTGGGGGGGGGGGGGGGTGGGGGGGGGGGGGGGTGGGGGGGGGGGGGGGTGGGGGGGGGGGGGGGTGGGGGGGGGGGGGGGTGGGGGGGGGGGGGGGTGGGGGGGGGGGGGGGTGGGGGGGGGGGGGGGTGGGGGGGGGGGGGGGTGGGGGGGGGGGGGGGTGGGGGGGGGGGGGGGTGGGGGGGGGGGGGGGTGGGGGGGGGGGGGGGTGGGGGGGGGGGGGGGTGGGGGGGGGGGGGGGTGGGGGGGGGGGGGGGTGGGGGGGGGGGGGGGTGGGGGGGGGGGGGGGTGGGGGGGGGGGGGGGTGGGGGGGGGGGGGGGTGGGGGGGGGGGGGGGTGGGGGGGGGGGGGGGTGGGGGGGGGGGGGGGTGGGGGGGGGGGGGGGTGGGGGGGGGGGGGGGTGGGGGGGGGGGGGGGTGGGGGGGGGGGGGGGTGGGGGGGGGGGGGGGTGGGGGGGGGGGGGGGTGGGGGGGGGGGGGGGTGGGGGGGGGGGGGGGTGGGGGGGGGGGGGGGTGGGGGGGGGGGGGGGTGGGGGGGGGGGGGGGTGGGGGGGGGGGGGGGTGGGGGGGGGGGGGGGTGGGGGGGGGGGGGGGTGGGGGGGGGGGGGGGTGGGGGGGGGGGGGGGTGGGGGGGGGGGGGGGTGGGGGGGGGGGGGGGTGGGGGGGGGGGGGGGTGGGGGGGGGGGGGGGTGGGGGGGGGGGGGGGTGGGGGGGGGGGGGGGTGGGGGGGGGGGGGGGTGGGGGGGGGGGGGGGTGGGGGGGGGGGGGGGTGGGGGGGGGGGGGGGTGGGGGGGGGGGGGGGTGGGGGGGGGGGGGGGTGGGGGGGGGGGGGGGTGGGGGGGGGGGGGGGTGGGGGGGGGGGGGGGTGGGGGGGGGGGGGGGTGGGGGGGGGGGGGGGTGGGGGGGGGGGGGGGTGGGGGGGGGGGGGGGTGGGGGGGGGGGGGGGTGGGGGGGGGGGGGGGTGGGGGGGGGGGGGGGTGGGGGGGGGGGGGGGTGGGGGGGGGGGGGGGTGGGGGGGGGGGGGGGTGGGGGGGGGGGGGGGTGGGGGGGGGGGGGGGTGGGGGGGGGGGGGGGTGGGGGGGGGGGGGGGTGGGGGGGGGGGGGGGTGGGGGGGGGGGGGGGTGGGGGGGGGGGGGGGTGGGGGGGGGGGGGGGTGGGGGGGGGGGGGGGTGGGGGGGGGGGGGGGTGGGGGGGGGGGGGGGTGGGGGGGGGGGGGGGTGGGGGGGGGGGGGGGTGGGGGGGGGGGGGGGTGGGGGGGGGGGGGGGTGGGGGGGGGGGGGGGTGGGGGGGGGGGGGGGTGGGGGGGGGGGGGGGTGGGGGGGGGGGGGGGTGGGGGGGGGGGGGGGTGGGGGGGGGGGGGGGTGGGGGGGGGGGGGGGTGGGGGGGGGGGGGGGTGGGGGGGGGGGGGGGTGGGGGGGGGGGGGGGTGGGGGGGGGGGGGGGTGGGGGGGGGGGGGGGTGGGGGGGGGGGGGGGTGGGGGGGGGGGGGGGTGGGGGGGGGGGGGGGTGGGGGGGGGGGGGGGTGGGGGGGGGGGGGGGTGGGGGGGGGGGGGGGTGGGGGGGGGGGGGGGTGGGGGGGGGGGGGGGTGGGGGGGGGGGGGGGTGGGGGGGGGGGGGGGTGGGGGGGGGGGGGGGTGGGGGGGGGGGGGGGTGGGGGGGGGGGGGGGTGGGGGGGGGGGGGGGTGGGGGGGGGGGGGGGTGGGGGGGGGGGGGGGTGGGGGGGGGGGGGGGTGGGGGGGGGGGGGGGTGGGGGGGGGGGGGGGTGGGGGGGGGGGGGGGTGGGGGGGGGGGGGGGTGGGGGGGGGGGGGGGTGGGGGGGGGGGGGGGTGGGGGGGGGGGGGGGTGGGGGGGGGGGGGGGTGGGGGGGGGGGGGGGTGGGGGGGGGGGGGGGTGGGGGGGGGGGGGGGTGGGGGGGGGGGGGGGTGGGGGGGGGGGGGGGTGGGGGGGGGGGGGGGTGGGGGGGGGGGGGGGTGGGGGGGGGGGGGGGTGGGGGGGGGGGGGGGTGGGGGGGGGGGGGGGTGGGGGGGGGGGGGGGTGGGGGGGGGGGGGGGTGGGGGGGGGGGGGGGTGGGGGGGGGGGGGGGTGGGGGGGGGGGGGGGTGGGGGGGGGGGGGGGTGGGGGGGGGGGGGGGTGGGGGGGGGGGGGGGTGGGGGGGGGGGGGGGTGGGGGGGGGGGGGGGTGGGGGGGGGGGGGGGTGGGGGGGGGGGGGGGTGGGGGGGGGGGGGGGTGGGGGGGGGGGGGGGTGGGGGGGGGGGGGGGTGGGGGGGGGGGGGGGTGGGGGGGGGGGGGGGTGGGGGGGGGGGGGGGTGGGGGGGGGGGGGGGTGGGGGGGGGGGGGGGTGGGGGGGGGGGGGGGTGGGGGGGGGGGGGGGTGGGGGGGGGGGGGGGTGGGGGGGGGGGGGGGTGGGGGGGGGGGGGGGTGGGGGGGGGGGGGGGTGGGGGGGGGGGGGGGTGGGGGGGGGGGGGGGTGGGGGGGGGGGGGGGTGGGGGGGGGGGGGGGTGGGGGGGGGGGGGGGTGGGGGGGGGGGGGGGTGGGGGGGGGGGGGGGTGGGGGGGGGGGGGGGTGGGGGGGGGGGGGGGTGGGGGGGGGGGGGGGTGGGGGGGGGGGGGGGTGGGGGGGGGGGGGGGTGGGGGGGGGGGGGGGTGGGGGGGGGGGGGGGTGGGGGGGGGGGGGGGTGGGGGGGGGGGGGGGTGGGGGGGGGGGGGGGTGGGGGGGGGGGGGGGTGGGGGGGGGGGGGGGTGGGGGGGGGGGGGGGTGGGGGGGGGGGGGGGTGGGGGGGGGGGGGGGTGGGGGGGGGGGGGGGTGGGGGGGGGGGGGGGTGGGGGGGGGGGGGGGTGGGGGGGGGGGGGGGTGGGGGGGGGGGGGGGTGGGGGGGGGGGGGGGTGGGGGGGGGGGGGGGTGGGGGGGGGGGGGGGTGGGGGGGGGGGGGGGTGGGGGGGGGGGGGGGTGGGGGGGGGGGGGGGTGGGGGGGGGGGGGGGTGGGGGGGGGGGGGGGTGGGGGGGGGGGGGGGTGGGGGGGGGGGGGGGTGGGGGGGGGGGGGGGTGGGGGGGGGGGGGGGTGGGGGGGGGGGGGGGTGGGGGGGGGGGGGGGTGGGGGGGGGGGGGGGTGGGGGGGGGGGGGGGTGGGGGGGGGGGGGGGTGGGGGGGGGGGGGGGTGGGGGGGGGGGGGGGTGGGGGGGGGGGGGGGTGGGGGGGGGGGGGGGTGGGGGGGGGGGGGGGTGGGGGGGGGGGGGGGTGGGGGGGGGGGGGGGTGGGGGGGGGGGGGGGTGGGGGGGGGGGGGGGTGGGGGGGGGGGGGGGTGGGGGGGGGGGGGGGTGGGGGGGGGGGGGGGTGGGGGGGGGGGGGGGTGGGGGGGGGGGGGGGTGGGGGGGGGGGGGGGTGGGGGGGGGGGGGGGTGGGGGGGGGGGGGGGTGGGGGGGGGGGGGGGTGGGGGGGGGGGGGGGTGGGGGGGGGGGGGGGTGGGGGGGGGGGGGGGTGGGGGGGGGGGGGGGTGGGGGGGGGGGGGGGTGGGGGGGGGGGGGGGTGGGGGGGGGGGGGGGTGGGGGGGGGGGGGGGTGGGGGGGGGGGGGGGTGGGGGGGGGGGGGGGTGGGGGGGGGGGGGGGTGGGGGGGGGGGGGGGTGGGGGGGGGGGGGGGTGGGGGGGGGGGGGGGTGGGGGGGGGGGGGGGTGGGGGGGGGGGGGGGTGGGGGGGGGGGGGGGTGGGGGGGGGGGGGGGTGGGGGGGGGGGGGGGTGGGGGGGGGGGGGGGTGGGGGGGGGGGGGGGTGGGGGGGGGGGGGGGTGGGGGGGGGGGGGGGTGGGGGGGGGGGGGGGTGGGGGGGGGGGGGGGTGGGGGGGGGGGGGGGTGGGGGGGGGGGGGGGTGGGGGGGGGGGGGGGTGGGGGGGGGGGGGGGTGGGGGGGGGGGGGGGTGGGGGGGGGGGGGGGTGGGGGGGGGGGGGGGTGGGGGGGGGGGGGGGTGGGGGGGGGGGGGGGTGGGGGGGGGGGGGGGTGGGGGGGGGGGGGGGTGGGGGGGGGGGGGGGTGGGGGGGGGGGGGGGTGGGGGGGGGGGGGGGTGGGGGGGGGGGGGGGTGGGGGGGGGGGGGGGTGGGGGGGGGGGGGGGTGGGGGGGGGGGGGGGTGGGGGGGGGGGGGGGTGGGGGGGGGGGGGGGTGGGGGGGGGGGGGGGTGGGGGGGGGGGGGGGTGGGGGGGGGGGGGGGTGGGGGGGGGGGGGGGTGGGGGGGGGGGGGGGTGGGGGGGGGGGGGGGTGGGGGGGGGGGGGGGTGGGGGGGGGGGGGGGTGGGGGGGGGGGGGGGTGGGGGGGGGGGGGGGTGGGGGGGGGGGGGGGTGGGGGGGGGGGGGGGTGGGGGGGGGGGGGGGTGGGGGGGGGGGGGGGTGGGGGGGGGGGGGGGTGGGGGGGGGGGGGGGTGGGGGGGGGGGGGGGTGGGGGGGGGGGGGGGTGGGGGGGGGGGGGGGTGGGGGGGGGGGGGGGTGGGGGGGGGGGGGGGTGGGGGGGGGGGGGGGTGGGGGGGGGGGGGGGTGGGGGGGGGGGGGGGTGGGGGGGGGGGGGGGTGGGGGGGGGGGGGGGTGGGGGGGGGGGGGGGTGGGGGGGGGGGGGGGTGGGGGGGGGGGGGGGTGGGGGGGGGGGGGGGTGGGGGGGGGGGGGGGTGGGGGGGGGGGGGGGTGGGGGGGGGGGGGGGTGGGGGGGGGGGGGGGTGGGGGGGGGGGGGGGTGGGGGGGGGGGGGGGTGGGGGGGGGGGGGGGTGGGGGGGGGGGGGGGTGGGGGGGGGGGGGGGTGGGGGGGGGGGGGGGTGGGGGGGGGGGGGGGTGGGGGGGGGGGGGGGTGGGGGGGGGGGGGGGTGGGGGGGGGGGGGGGTGGGGGGGGGGGGGGGTGGGGGGGGGGGGGGGTGGGGGGGGGGGGGGGTGGGGGGGGGGGGGGGTGGGGGGGGGGGGGGGTGGGGGGGGGGGGGGGTGGGGGGGGGGGGGGGTGGGGGGGGGGGGGGGTGGGGGGGGGGGGGGGTGGGGGGGGGGGGGGGTGGGGGGGGGGGGGGGTGGGGGGGGGGGGGGGTGGGGGGGGGGGGGGGTGGGGGGGGGGGGGGGTGGGGGGGGGGGGGGGTGGGGGGGGGGGGGGGTGGGGGGGGGGGGGGGTGGGGGGGGGGGGGGGTGGGGGGGGGGGGGGGTGGGGGGGGGGGGGGGTGGGGGGGGGGGGGGGTGGGGGGGGGGGGGGGTGGGGGGGGGGGGGGGTGGGGGGGGGGGGGGGTGGGGGGGGGGGGGGGTGGGGGGGGGGGGGGGTGGGGGGGGGGGGGGGTGGGGGGGGGGGGGGGTGGGGGGGGGGGGGGGTGGGGGGGGGGGGGGGTGGGGGGGGGGGGGGGTGGGGGGGGGGGGGGGTGGGGGGGGGGGGGGGTGGGGGGGGGGGGGGGTGGGGGGGGGGGGGGGTGGGGGGGGGGGGGGGTGGGGGGGGGGGGGGGTGGGGGGGGGGGGGGGTGGGGGGGGGGGGGGGTGGGGGGGGGGGGGGGTGGGGGGGGGGGGGGGTGGGGGGGGGGGGGGGTGGGGGGGGGGGGGGGTGGGGGGGGGGGGGGGTGGGGGGGGGGGGGGGTGGGGGGGGGGGGGGGTGGGGGGGGGGGGGGGTGGGGGGGGGGGGGGGTGGGGGGGGGGGGGGGTGGGGGGGGGGGGGGGTGGGGGGGGGGGGGGGTGGGGGGGGGGGGGGGTGGGGGGGGGGGGGGGTGGGGGGGGGGGGGGGTGGGGGGGGGGGGGGGTGGGGGGGGGGGGGGGTGGGGGGGGGGGGGGGTGGGGGGGGGGGGGGGTGGGGGGGGGGGGGGGTGGGGGGGGGGGGGGGTGGGGGGGGGGGGGGGTGGGGGGGGGGGGGGGTGGGGGGGGGGGGGGGTGGGGGGGGGGGGGGGTGGGGGGGGGGGGGGGTGGGGGGGGGGGGGGGTGGGGGGGGGGGGGGGTGGGGGGGGGGGGGGGTGGGGGGGGGGGGGGGTGGGGGGGGGGGGGGGTGGGGGGGGGGGGGGGTGGGGGGGGGGGGGGGTGGGGGGGGGGGGGGGTGGGGGGGGGGGGGGGTGGGGGGGGGGGGGGGTGGGGGGGGGGGGGGGTGGGGGGGGGGGGGGGTGGGGGGGGGGGGGGGTGGGGGGGGGGGGGGGTGGGGGGGGGGGGGGGTGGGGGGGGGGGGGGGTGGGGGGGGGGGGGGGTGGGGGGGGGGGGGGGTGGGGGGGGGGGGGGGTGGGGGGGGGGGGGGGTGGGGGGGGGGGGGGGTGGGGGGGGGGGGGGGTGGGGGGGGGGGGGGGTGGGGGGGGGGGGGGGTGGGGGGGGGGGGGGGTGGGGGGGGGGGGGGGTGGGGGGGGGGGGGGGTGGGGGGGGGGGGGGGTGGGGGGGGGGGGGGGTGGGGGGGGGGGGGGGTGGGGGGGGGGGGGGGTGGGGGGGGGGGGGGGTGGGGGGGGGGGGGGGTGGGGGGGGGGGGGGGTGGGGGGGGGGGGGGGTGGGGGGGGGGGGGGGTGGGGGGGGGGGGGGGTGGGGGGGGGGGGGGGTGGGGGGGGGGGGGGGTGGGGGGGGGGGGGGGTGGGGGGGGGGGGGGGTGGGGGGGGGGGGGGGTGGGGGGGGGGGGGGGTGGGGGGGGGGGGGGGTGGGGGGGGGGGGGGGTGGGGGGGGGGGGGGGTGGGGGGGGGGGGGGGTGGGGGGGGGGGGGGGTGGGGGGGGGGGGGGGTGGGGGGGGGGGGGGGTGGGGGGGGGGGGGGGTGGGGGGGGGGGGGGGTGGGGGGGGGGGGGGGTGGGGGGGGGGGGGGGTGGGGGGGGGGGGGGGTGGGGGGGGGGGGGGGTGGGGGGGGGGGGGGGTGGGGGGGGGGGGGGGTGGGGGGGGGGGGGGGTGGGGGGGGGGGGGGGTGGGGGGGGGGGGGGGTGGGGGGGGGGGGGGGTGGGGGGGGGGGGGGGTGGGGGGGGGGGGGGGTGGGGGGGGGGGGGGGTGGGGGGGGGGGGGGGTGGGGGGGGGGGGGGGTGGGGGGGGGGGGGGGTGGGGGGGGGGGGGGGTGGGGGGGGGGGGGGGTGGGGGGGGGGGGGGGTGGGGGGGGGGGGGGGTGGGGGGGGGGGGGGGTGGGGGGGGGGGGGGGTGGGGGGGGGGGGGGGTGGGGGGGGGGGGGGGTGGGGGGGGGGGGGGGTGGGGGGGGGGGGGGGTGGGGGGGGGGGGGGGTGGGGGGGGGGGGGGGTGGGGGGGGGGGGGGGTGGGGGGGGGGGGGGGTGGGGGGGGGGGGGGGTGGGGGGGGGGGGGGGTGGGGGGGGGGGGGGGTGGGGGGGGGGGGGGGTGGGGGGGGGGGGGGGTGGGGGGGGGGGGGGGTGGGGGGGGGGGGGGGTGGGGGGGGGGGGGGGTGGGGGGGGGGGGGGGTGGGGGGGGGGGGGGGTGGGGGGGGGGGGGGGTGGGGGGGGGGGGGGGTGGGGGGGGGGGGGGGTGGGGGGGGGGGGGGGTGGGGGGGGGGGGGGGTGGGGGGGGGGGGGGGTGGGGGGGGGGGGGGGTGGGGGGGGGGGGGGGTGGGGGGGGGGGGGGGTGGGGGGGGGGGGGGGTGGGGGGGGGGGGGGGTGGGGGGGGGGGGGGGTGGGGGGGGGGGGGGGTGGGGGGGGGGGGGGGTGGGGGGGGGGGGGGGTGGGGGGGGGGGGGGGTGGGGGGGGGGGGGGGTGGGGGGGGGGGGGGGTGGGGGGGGGGGGGGGTGGGGGGGGGGGGGGGTGGGGGGGGGGGGGGGTGGGGGGGGGGGGGGGTGGGGGGGGGGGGGGGTGGGGGGGGGGGGGGGTGGGGGGGGGGGGGGGTGGGGGGGGGGGGGGGTGGGGGGGGGGGGGGGTGGGGGGGGGGGGGGGTGGGGGGGGGGGGGGGTGGGGGGGGGGGGGGGTGGGGGGGGGGGGGGGTGGGGGGGGGGGGGGGTGGGGGGGGGGGGGGGTGGGGGGGGGGGGGGGTGGGGGGGGGGGGGGGTGGGGGGGGGGGGGGGTGGGGGGGGGGGGGGGTGGGGGGGGGGGGGGGTGGGGGGGGGGGGGGGTGGGGGGGGGGGGGGGTGGGGGGGGGGGGGGGTGGGGGGGGGGGGGGGTGGGGGGGGGGGGGGGTGGGGGGGGGGGGGGGTGGGGGGGGGGGGGGGTGGGGGGGGGGGGGGGTGGGGGGGGGGGGGGGTGGGGGGGGGGGGGGGTGGGGGGGGGGGGGGGTGGGGGGGGGGGGGGGTGGGGGGGGGGGGGGGTGGGGGGGGGGGGGGGTGGGGGGGGGGGGGGGTGGGGGGGGGGGGGGGTGGGGGGGGGGGGGGGTGGGGGGGGGGGGGGGTGGGGGGGGGGGGGGGTGGGGGGGGGGGGGGGTGGGGGGGGGGGGGGGTGGGGGGGGGGGGGGGTGGGGGGGGGGGGGGGTGGGGGGGGGGGGGGGTGGGGGGGGGGGGGGGTGGGGGGGGGGGGGGGTGGGGGGGGGGGGGGGTGGGGGGGGGGGGGGGTGGGGGGGGGGGGGGGTGGGGGGGGGGGGGGGTGGGGGGGGGGGGGGGTGGGGGGGGGGGGGGGTGGGGGGGGGGGGGGGTGGGGGGGGGGGGGGGTGGGGGGGGGGGGGGGTGGGGGGGGGGGGGGGTGGGGGGGGGGGGGGGTGGGGGGGGGGGGGGGTGGGGGGGGGGGGGGGTGGGGGGGGGGGGGGGTGGGGGGGGGGGGGGGTGGGGGGGGGGGGGGGTGGGGGGGGGGGGGGGTGGGGGGGGGGGGGGGTGGGGGGGGGGGGGGGTGGGGGGGGGGGGGGGTGGGGGGGGGGGGGGGTGGGGGGGGGGGGGGGTGGGGGGGGGGGGGGGTGGGGGGGGGGGGGGGTGGGGGGGGGGGGGGGTGGGGGGGGGGGGGGGTGGGGGGGGGGGGGGGTGGGGGGGGGGGGGGGTGGGGGGGGGGGGGGGTGGGGGGGGGGGGGGGTGGGGGGGGGGGGGGGTGGGGGGGGGGGGGGGTGGGGGGGGGGGGGGGTGGGGGGGGGGGGGGGTGGGGGGGGGGGGGGGTGGGGGGGGGGGGGGGTGGGGGGGGGGGGGGGTGGGGGGGGGGGGGGGTGGGGGGGGGGGGGGGTGGGGGGGGGGGGGGGTGGGGGGGGGGGGGGGTGGGGGGGGGGGGGGGTGGGGGGGGGGGGGGGTGGGGGGGGGGGGGGGTGGGGGGGGGGGGGGGTGGGGGGGGGGGGGGGTGGGGGGGGGGGGGGGTGGGGGGGGGGGGGGGTGGGGGGGGGGGGGGGTGGGGGGGGGGGGGGGTGGGGGGGGGGGGGGGTGGGGGGGGGGGGGGGTGGGGGGGGGGGGGGGTGGGGGGGGGGGGGGGTGGGGGGGGGGGGGGGTGGGGGGGGGGGGGGGTGGGGGGGGGGGGGGGTGGGGGGGGGGGGGGGTGGGGGGGGGGGGGGGTGGGGGGGGGGGGGGGTGGGGGGGGGGGGGGGTGGGGGGGGGGGGGGGTGGGGGGGGGGGGGGGTGGGGGGGGGGGGGGGTGGGGGGGGGGGGGGGTGGGGGGGGGGGGGGGTGGGGGGGGGGGGGGGTGGGGGGGGGGGGGGGTGGGGGGGGGGGGGGGTGGGGGGGGGGGGGGGTGGGGGGGGGGGGGGGTGGGGGGGGGGGGGGGTGGGGGGGGGGGGGGGTGGGGGGGGGGGGGGGTGGGGGGGGGGGGGGGTGGGGGGGGGGGGGGGTGGGGGGGGGGGGGGGTGGGGGGGGGGGGGGGTGGGGGGGGGGGGGGGTGGGGGGGGGGGGGGGTGGGGGGGGGGGGGGGTGGGGGGGGGGGGGGGTGGGGGGGGGGGGGGGTGGGGGGGGGGGGGGGTGGGGGGGGGGGGGGGTGGGGGGGGGGGGGGGTGGGGGGGGGGGGGGGTGGGGGGGGGGGGGGGTGGGGGGGGGGGGGGGTGGGGGGGGGGGGGGGTGGGGGGGGGGGGGGGTGGGGGGGGGGGGGGGTGGGGGGGGGGGGGGGTGGGGGGGGGGGGGGGTGGGGGGGGGGGGGGGTGGGGGGGGGGGGGGGTGGGGGGGGGGGGGGGTGGGGGGGGGGGGGGGTGGGGGGGGGGGGGGGTGGGGGGGGGGGGGGGTGGGGGGGGGGGGGGGTGGGGGGGGGGGGGGGTGGGGGGGGGGGGGGGTGGGGGGGGGGGGGGGTGGGGGGGGGGGGGGGTGGGGGGGGGGGGGGGTGGGGGGGGGGGGGGGTGGGGGGGGGGGGGGGTGGGGGGGGGGGGGGGTGGGGGGGGGGGGGGGTGGGGGGGGGGGGGGGTGGGGGGGGGGGGGGGTGGGGGGGGGGGGGGGTGGGGGGGGGGGGGGGTGGGGGGGGGGGGGGGTGGGGGGGGGGGGGGGTGGGGGGGGGGGGGGGTGGGGGGGGGGGGGGGTGGGGGGGGGGGGGGGTGGGGGGGGGGGGGGGTGGGGGGGGGGGGGGGTGGGGGGGGGGGGGGGTGGGGGGGGGGGGGGGTGGGGGGGGGGGGGGGTGGGGGGGGGGGGGGGTGGGGGGGGGGGGGGGTGGGGGGGGGGGGGGGTGGGGGGGGGGGGGGGTGGGGGGGGGGGGGGGTGGGGGGGGGGGGGGGTGGGGGGGGGGGGGGGTGGGGGGGGGGGGGGGTGGGGGGGGGGGGGGGTGGGGGGGGGGGGGGGTGGGGGGGGGGGGGGGTGGGGGGGGGGGGGGGTGGGGGGGGGGGGGGGTGGGGGGGGGGGGGGGTGGGGGGGGGGGGGGGTGGGGGGGGGGGGGGGTGGGGGGGGGGGGGGGTGGGGGGGGGGGGGGGTGGGGGGGGGGGGGGGTGGGGGGGGGGGGGGGTGGGGGGGGGGGGGGGTGGGGGGGGGGGGGGGTGGGGGGGGGGGGGGGTGGGGGGGGGGGGGGGTGGGGGGGGGGGGGGGTGGGGGGGGGGGGGGGTGGGGGGGGGGGGGGGTGGGGGGGGGGGGGGGTGGGGGGGGGGGGGGGTGGGGGGGGGGGGGGGTGGGGGGGGGGGGGGGTGGGGGGGGGGGGGGGTGGGGGGGGGGGGGGGTGGGGGGGGGGGGGGGTGGGGGGGGGGGGGGGTGGGGGGGGGGGGGGGTGGGGGGGGGGGGGGGTGGGGGGGGGGGGGGGTGGGGGGGGGGGGGGGTGGGGGGGGGGGGGGGTGGGGGGGGGGGGGGGTGGGGGGGGGGGGGGGTGGGGGGGGGGGGGGGTGGGGGGGGGGGGGGGTGGGGGGGGGGGGGGGTGGGGGGGGGGGGGGGTGGGGGGGGGGGGGGGTGGGGGGGGGGGGGGGTGGGGGGGGGGGGGGGTGGGGGGGGGGGGGGGTGGGGGGGGGGGGGGGTGGGGGGGGGGGGGGGTGGGGGGGGGGGGGGGTGGGGGGGGGGGGGGGTGGGGGGGGGGGGGGGTGGGGGGGGGGGGGGGTGGGGGGGGGGGGGGGTGGGGGGGGGGGGGGGTGGGGGGGGGGGGGGGTGGGGGGGGGGGGGGGTGGGGGGGGGGGGGGGTGGGGGGGGGGGGGGGTGGGGGGGGGGGGGGGTGGGGGGGGGGGGGGGTGGGGGGGGGGGGGGGTGGGGGGGGGGGGGGGTGGGGGGGGGGGGGGGTGGGGGGGGGGGGGGGTGGGGGGGGGGGGGGGTGGGGGGGGGGGGGGGTGGGGGGGGGGGGGGGTGGGGGGGGGGGGGGGTGGGGGGGGGGGGGGGTGGGGGGGGGGGGGGGTGGGGGGGGGGGGGGGTGGGGGGGGGGGGGGGTGGGGGGGGGGGGGGGTGGGGGGGGGGGGGGGTGGGGGGGGGGGGGGGTGGGGGGGGGGGGGGGTGGGGGGGGGGGGGGGTGGGGGGGGGGGGGGGTGGGGGGGGGGGGGGGTGGGGGGGGGGGGGGGTGGGGGGGGGGGGGGGTGGGGGGGGGGGGGGGTGGGGGGGGGGGGGGGTGGGGGGGGGGGGGGGTGGGGGGGGGGGGGGGTGGGGGGGGGGGGGGGTGGGGGGGGGGGGGGGTGGGGGGGGGGGGGGGTGGGGGGGGGGGGGGGTGGGGGGGGGGGGGGGTGGGGGGGGGGGGGGGTGGGGGGGGGGGGGGGTGGGGGGGGGGGGGGGTGGGGGGGGGGGGGGGTGGGGGGGGGGGGGGGTGGGGGGGGGGGGGGGTGGGGGGGGGGGGGGGTGGGGGGGGGGGGGGGTGGGGGGGGGGGGGGGTGGGGGGGGGGGGGGGTGGGGGGGGGGGGGGGTGGGGGGGGGGGGGGGTGGGGGGGGGGGGGGGTGGGGGGGGGGGGGGGTGGGGGGGGGGGGGGGTGGGGGGGGGGGGGGGTGGGGGGGGGGGGGGGTGGGGGGGGGGGGGGGTGGGGGGGGGGGGGGGTGGGGGGGGGGGGGGGTGGGGGGGGGGGGGGGTGGGGGGGGGGGGGGGTGGGGGGGGGGGGGGGTGGGGGGGGGGGGGGGTGGGGGGGGGGGGGGGTGGGGGGGGGGGGGGGTGGGGGGGGGGGGGGGTGGGGGGGGGGGGGGGTGGGGGGGGGGGGGGGTGGGGGGGGGGGGGGGTGGGGGGGGGGGGGGGTGGGGGGGGGGGGGGGTGGGGGGGGGGGGGGGTGGGGGGGGGGGGGGGTGGGGGGGGGGGGGGGTGGGGGGGGGGGGGGGTGGGGGGGGGGGGGGGTGGGGGGGGGGGGGGGTGGGGGGGGGGGGGGGTGGGGGGGGGGGGGGGTGGGGGGGGGGGGGGGTGGGGGGGGGGGGGGGTGGGGGGGGGGGGGGGTGGGGGGGGGGGGGGGTGGGGGGGGGGGGGGGTGGGGGGGGGGGGGGGTGGGGGGGGGGGGGGGTGGGGGGGGGGGGGGGTGGGGGGGGGGGGGGGTGGGGGGGGGGGGGGGTGGGGGGGGGGGGGGGTGGGGGGGGGGGGGGGTGGGGGGGGGGGGGGGTGGGGGGGGGGGGGGGTGGGGGGGGGGGGGGGTGGGGGGGGGGGGGGGTGGGGGGGGGGGGGGGTGGGGGGGGGGGGGGGTGGGGGGGGGGGGGGGTGGGGGGGGGGGGGGGTGGGGGGGGGGGGGGGTGGGGGGGGGGGGGGGTGGGGGGGGGGGGGGGTGGGGGGGGGGGGGGGTGGGGGGGGGGGGGGGTGGGGGGGGGGGGGGGTGGGGGGGGGGGGGGGTGGGGGGGGGGGGGGGTGGGGGGGGGGGGGGGTGGGGGGGGGGGGGGGTGGGGGGGGGGGGGGGTGGGGGGGGGGGGGGGTGGGGGGGGGGGGGGGTGGGGGGGGGGGGGGGTGGGGGGGGGGGGGGGTGGGGGGGGGGGGGGGTGGGGGGGGGGGGGGGTGGGGGGGGGGGGGGGTGGGGGGGGGGGGGGGTGGGGGGGGGGGGGGGTGGGGGGGGGGGGGGGTGGGGGGGGGGGGGGGTGGGGGGGGGGGGGGGTGGGGGGGGGGGGGGGTGGGGGGGGGGGGGGGTGGGGGGGGGGGGGGGTGGGGGGGGGGGGGGGTGGGGGGGGGGGGGGGTGGGGGGGGGGGGGGGTGGGGGGGGGGGGGGGTGGGGGGGGGGGGGGGTGGGGGGGGGGGGGGGTGGGGGGGGGGGGGGGTGGGGGGGGGGGGGGGTGGGGGGGGGGGGGGGTGGGGGGGGGGGGGGGTGGGGGGGGGGGGGGGTGGGGGGGGGGGGGGGTGGGGGGGGGGGGGGGTGGGGGGGGGGGGGGGTGGGGGGGGGGGGGGGTGGGGGGGGGGGGGGGTGGGGGGGGGGGGGGGTGGGGGGGGGGGGGGGTGGGGGGGGGGGGGGGTGGGGGGGGGGGGGGGTGGGGGGGGGGGGGGGTGGGGGGGGGGGGGGGTGGGGGGGGGGGGGGGTGGGGGGGGGGGGGGGTGGGGGGGGGGGGGGGTGGGGGGGGGGGGGGGTGGGGGGGGGGGGGGGTGGGGGGGGGGGGGGGTGGGGGGGGGGGGGGGTGGGGGGGGGGGGGGGTGGGGGGGGGGGGGGGTGGGGGGGGGGGGGGGTGGGGGGGGGGGGGGGTGGGGGGGGGGGGGGGTGGGGGGGGGGGGGGGTGGGGGGGGGGGGGGGTGGGGGGGGGGGGGGGTGGGGGGGGGGGGGGGTGGGGGGGGGGGGGGGTGGGGGGGGGGGGGGGTGGGGGGGGGGGGGGGTGGGGGGGGGGGGGGGTGGGGGGGGGGGGGGGTGGGGGGGGGGGGGGGTGGGGGGGGGGGGGGGTGGGGGGGGGGGGGGGTGGGGGGGGGGGGGGGTGGGGGGGGGGGGGGGTGGGGGGGGGGGGGGGTGGGGGGGGGGGGGGGTGGGGGGGGGGGGGGGTGGGGGGGGGGGGGGGTGGGGGGGGGGGGGGGTGGGGGGGGGGGGGGGTGGGGGGGGGGGGGGGTGGGGGGGGGGGGGGGTGGGGGGGGGGGGGGGTGGGGGGGGGGGGGGGTGGGGGGGGGGGGGGGTGGGGGGGGGGGGGGGTGGGGGGGGGGGGGGGTGGGGGGGGGGGGGGGTGGGGGGGGGGGGGGGTGGGGGGGGGGGGGGGTGGGGGGGGGGGGGGGTGGGGGGGGGGGGGGGTGGGGGGGGGGGGGGGTGGGGGGGGGGGGGGGTGGGGGGGGGGGGGGGTGGGGGGGGGGGGGGGTGGGGGGGGGGGGGGGTGGGGGGGGGGGGGGGTGGGGGGGGGGGGGGGTGGGGGGGGGGGGGGGTGGGGGGGGGGGGGGGTGGGGGGGGGGGGGGGTGGGGGGGGGGGGGGGTGGGGGGGGGGGGGGGTGGGGGGGGGGGGGGGTGGGGGGGGGGGGGGGTGGGGGGGGGGGGGGGTGGGGGGGGGGGGGGGTGGGGGGGGGGGGGGGTGGGGGGGGGGGGGGGTGGGGGGGGGGGGGGGTGGGGGGGGGGGGGGGTGGGGGGGGGGGGGGGTGGGGGGGGGGGGGGGTGGGGGGGGGGGGGGGTGGGGGGGGGGGGGGGTGGGGGGGGGGGGGGGTGGGGGGGGGGGGGGGTGGGGGGGGGGGGGGGTGGGGGGGGGGGGGGGTGGGGGGGGGGGGGGGTGGGGGGGGGGGGGGGTGGGGGGGGGGGGGGGTGGGGGGGGGGGGGGGTGGGGGGGGGGGGGGGTGGGGGGGGGGGGGGGTGGGGGGGGGGGGGGGTGGGGGGGGGGGGGGGTGGGGGGGGGGGGGGGTGGGGGGGGGGGGGGGTGGGGGGGGGGGGGGGTGGGGGGGGGGGGGGGTGGGGGGGGGGGGGGGTGGGGGGGGGGGGGGGTGGGGGGGGGGGGGGGTGGGGGGGGGGGGGGGTGGGGGGGGGGGGGGGTGGGGGGGGGGGGGGGTGGGGGGGGGGGGGGGTGGGGGGGGGGGGGGGTGGGGGGGGGGGGGGGTGGGGGGGGGGGGGGGTGGGGGGGGGGGGGGGTGGGGGGGGGGGGGGGTGGGGGGGGGGGGGGGTGGGGGGGGGGGGGGGTGGGGGGGGGGGGGGGTGGGGGGGGGGGGGGGTGGGGGGGGGGGGGGGTGGGGGGGGGGGGGGGTGGGGGGGGGGGGGGGTGGGGGGGGGGGGGGGTGGGGGGGGGGGGGGGTGGGGGGGGGGGGGGGTGGGGGGGGGGGGGGGTGGGGGGGGGGGGGGGTGGGGGGGGGGGGGGGTGGGGGGGGGGGGGGGTGGGGGGGGGGGGGGGTGGGGGGGGGGGGGGGTGGGGGGGGGGGGGGGTGGGGGGGGGGGGGGGTGGGGGGGGGGGGGGGTGGGGGGGGGGGGGGGTGGGGGGGGGGGGGGGTGGGGGGGGGGGGGGGTGGGGGGGGGGGGGGGTGGGGGGGGGGGGGGGTGGGGGGGGGGGGGGGTGGGGGGGGGGGGGGGTGGGGGGGGGGGGGGGTGGGGGGGGGGGGGGGTGGGGGGGGGGGGGGGTGGGGGGGGGGGGGGGTGGGGGGGGGGGGGGGTGGGGGGGGGGGGGGGTGGGGGGGGGGGGGGGTGGGGGGGGGGGGGGGTGGGGGGGGGGGGGGGTGGGGGGGGGGGGGGGTGGGGGGGGGGGGGGGTGGGGGGGGGGGGGGGTGGGGGGGGGGGGGGGTGGGGGGGGGGGGGGGTGGGGGGGGGGGGGGGTGGGGGGGGGGGGGGGTGGGGGGGGGGGGGGGTGGGGGGGGGGGGGGGTGGGGGGGGGGGGGGGTGGGGGGGGGGGGGGGTGGGGGGGGGGGGGGGTGGGGGGGGGGGGGGGTGGGGGGGGGGGGGGGTGGGGGGGGGGGGGGGTGGGGGGGGGGGGGGGTGGGGGGGGGGGGGGGTGGGGGGGGGGGGGGGTGGGGGGGGGGGGGGGTGGGGGGGGGGGGGGGTGGGGGGGGGGGGGGGTGGGGGGGGGGGGGGGTGGGGGGGGGGGGGGGTGGGGGGGGGGGGGGGTGGGGGGGGGGGGGGGTGGGGGGGGGGGGGGGTGGGGGGGGGGGGGGGTGGGGGGGGGGGGGGGTGGGGGGGGGGGGGGGTGGGGGGGGGGGGGGGTGGGGGGGGGGGGGGGTGGGGGGGGGGGGGGGTGGGGGGGGGGGGGGGTGGGGGGGGGGGGGGGTGGGGGGGGGGGGGGGTGGGGGGGGGGGGGGGTGGGGGGGGGGGGGGGTGGGGGGGGGGGGGGGTGGGGGGGGGGGGGGGTGGGGGGGGGGGGGGGTGGGGGGGGGGGGGGGTGGGGGGGGGGGGGGGTGGGGGGGGGGGGGGGTGGGGGGGGGGGGGGGTGGGGGGGGGGGGGGGTGGGGGGGGGGGGGGGTGGGGGGGGGGGGGGGTGGGGGGGGGGGGGGGTGGGGGGGGGGGGGGGTGGGGGGGGGGGGGGGTGGGGGGGGGGGGGGGTGGGGGGGGGGGGGGGTGGGGGGGGGGGGGGGTGGGGGGGGGGGGGGGTGGGGGGGGGGGGGGGTGGGGGGGGGGGGGGGTGGGGGGGGGGGGGGGTGGGGGGGGGGGGGGGTGGGGGGGGGGGGGGGTGGGGGGGGGGGGGGGTGGGGGGGGGGGGGGGTGGGGGGGGGGGGGGGTGGGGGGGGGGGGGGGTGGGGGGGGGGGGGGGTGGGGGGGGGGGGGGGTGGGGGGGGGGGGGGGTGGGGGGGGGGGGGGGTGGGGGGGGGGGGGGGTGGGGGGGGGGGGGGGTGGGGGGGGGGGGGGGTGGGGGGGGGGGGGGGTGGGGGGGGGGGGGGGTGGGGGGGGGGGGGGGTGGGGGGGGGGGGGGGTGGGGGGGGGGGGGGGTGGGGGGGGGGGGGGGTGGGGGGGGGGGGGGGTGGGGGGGGGGGGGGGTGGGGGGGGGGGGGGGTGGGGGGGGGGGGGGGTGGGGGGGGGGGGGGGTGGGGGGGGGGGGGGGTGGGGGGGGGGGGGGGTGGGGGGGGGGGGGGGTGGGGGGGGGGGGGGGTGGGGGGGGGGGGGGGTGGGGGGGGGGGGGGGTGGGGGGGGGGGGGGGTGGGGGGGGGGGGGGGTGGGGGGGGGGGGGGGTGGGGGGGGGGGGGGGTGGGGGGGGGGGGGGGTGGGGGGGGGGGGGGGTGGGGGGGGGGGGGGGTGGGGGGGGGGGGGGGTGGGGGGGGGGGGGGGTGGGGGGGGGGGGGGGTGGGGGGGGGGGGGGGTGGGGGGGGGGGGGGGTGGGGGGGGGGGGGGGTGGGGGGGGGGGGGGGTGGGGGGGGGGGGGGGTGGGGGGGGGGGGGGGTGGGGGGGGGGGGGGGTGGGGGGGGGGGGGGGTGGGGGGGGGGGGGGGTGGGGGGGGGGGGGGGTGGGGGGGGGGGGGGGTGGGGGGGGGGGGGGGTGGGGGGGGGGGGGGGTGGGGGGGGGGGGGGGTGGGGGGGGGGGGGGGTGGGGGGGGGGGGGGGTGGGGGGGGGGGGGGGTGGGGGGGGGGGGGGGTGGGGGGGGGGGGGGGTGGGGGGGGGGGGGGGTGGGGGGGGGGGGGGGTGGGGGGGGGGGGGGGTGGGGGGGGGGGGGGGTGGGGGGGGGGGGGGGTGGGGGGGGGGGGGGGTGGGGGGGGGGGGGGGTGGGGGGGGGGGGGGGTGGGGGGGGGGGGGGGTGGGGGGGGGGGGGGGTGGGGGGGGGGGGGGGTGGGGGGGGGGGGGGGTGGGGGGGGGGGGGGGTGGGGGGGGGGGGGGGTGGGGGGGGGGGGGGGTGGGGGGGGGGGGGGGTGGGGGGGGGGGGGGGTGGGGGGGGGGGGGGGTGGGGGGGGGGGGGGGTGGGGGGGGGGGGGGGTGGGGGGGGGGGGGGGTGGGGGGGGGGGGGGGTGGGGGGGGGGGGGGGTGGGGGGGGGGGGGGGTGGGGGGGGGGGGGGGTGGGGGGGGGGGGGGGTGGGGGGGGGGGGGGGTGGGGGGGGGGGGGGGTGGGGGGGGGGGGGGGTGGGGGGGGGGGGGGGTGGGGGGGGGGGGGGGTGGGGGGGGGGGGGGGTGGGGGGGGGGGGGGGTGGGGGGGGGGGGGGGTGGGGGGGGGGGGGGGTGGGGGGGGGGGGGGGTGGGGGGGGGGGGGGGTGGGGGGGGGGGGGGGTGGGGGGGGGGGGGGGTGGGGGGGGGGGGGGGTGGGGGGGGGGGGGGGTGGGGGGGGGGGGGGGTGGGGGGGGGGGGGGGTGGGGGGGGGGGGGGGTGGGGGGGGGGGGGGGTGGGGGGGGGGGGGGGTGGGGGGGGGGGGGGGTGGGGGGGGGGGGGGGTGGGGGGGGGGGGGGGTGGGGGGGGGGGGGGGTGGGGGGGGGGGGGGGTGGGGGGGGGGGGGGGTGGGGGGGGGGGGGGGTGGGGGGGGGGGGGGGTGGGGGGGGGGGGGGGTGGGGGGGGGGGGGGGTGGGGGGGGGGGGGGGTGGGGGGGGGGGGGGGTGGGGGGGGGGGGGGGTGGGGGGGGGGGGGGGTGGGGGGGGGGGGGGGTGGGGGGGGGGGGGGGTGGGGGGGGGGGGGGGTGGGGGGGGGGGGGGGTGGGGGGGGGGGGGGGTGGGGGGGGGGGGGGGTGGGGGGGGGGGGGGGTGGGGGGGGGGGGGGGTGGGGGGGGGGGGGGGTGGGGGGGGGGGGGGGTGGGGGGGGGGGGGGGTGGGGGGGGGGGGGGGTGGGGGGGGGGGGGGGTGGGGGGGGGGGGGGGTGGGGGGGGGGGGGGGTGGGGGGGGGGGGGGGTGGGGGGGGGGGGGGGTGGGGGGGGGGGGGGGTGGGGGGGGGGGGGGGTGGGGGGGGGGGGGGGTGGGGGGGGGGGGGGGTGGGGGGGGGGGGGGGTGGGGGGGGGGGGGGGTGGGGGGGGGGGGGGGTGGGGGGGGGGGGGGGTGGGGGGGGGGGGGGGTGGGGGGGGGGGGGGGTGGGGGGGGGGGGGGGTGGGGGGGGGGGGGGGTGGGGGGGGGGGGGGGTGGGGGGGGGGGGGGGTGGGGGGGGGGGGGGGTGGGGGGGGGGGGGGGTGGGGGGGGGGGGGGGTGGGGGGGGGGGGGGGTGGGGGGGGGGGGGGGTGGGGGGGGGGGGGGGTGGGGGGGGGGGGGGGTGGGGGGGGGGGGGGGTGGGGGGGGGGGGGGGTGGGGGGGGGGGGGGGTGGGGGGGGGGGGGGGTGGGGGGGGGGGGGGGTGGGGGGGGGGGGGGGTGGGGGGGGGGGGGGGTGGGGGGGGGGGGGGGTGGGGGGGGGGGGGGGTGGGGGGGGGGGGGGGTGGGGGGGGGGGGGGGTGGGGGGGGGGGGGGGTGGGGGGGGGGGGGGGTGGGGGGGGGGGGGGGTGGGGGGGGGGGGGGGTGGGGGGGGGGGGGGGTGGGGGGGGGGGGGGGTGGGGGGGGGGGGGGGTGGGGGGGGGGGGGGGTGGGGGGGGGGGGGGGTGGGGGGGGGGGGGGGTGGGGGGGGGGGGGGGTGGGGGGGGGGGGGGGTGGGGGGGGGGGGGGGTGGGGGGGGGGGGGGGTGGGGGGGGGGGGGGGTGGGGGGGGGGGGGGGTGGGGGGGGGGGGGGGTGGGGGGGGGGGGGGGTGGGGGGGGGGGGGGGTGGGGGGGGGGGGGGGTGGGGGGGGGGGGGGGTGGGGGGGGGGGGGGGTGGGGGGGGGGGGGGGTGGGGGGGGGGGGGGGTGGGGGGGGGGGGGGGTGGGGGGGGGGGGGGGTGGGGGGGGGGGGGGGTGGGGGGGGGGGGGGGTGGGGGGGGGGGGGGGTGGGGGGGGGGGGGGGTGGGGGGGGGGGGGGGTGGGGGGGGGGGGGGGTGGGGGGGGGGGGGGGTGGGGGGGGGGGGG
Source organism: Sphaerodactylus townsendi (assembly GCF_021028975.2). Classification (NCBI taxonomy): domain Eukaryota; kingdom Metazoa; phylum Chordata; class Lepidosauria; order Squamata; family Sphaerodactylidae; genus Sphaerodactylus; species Sphaerodactylus townsendi. The sequence continues at coordinate 110,199,845 of NC_059432.1, read as the reverse complement.
GGTGGGGGGGGGGGGGGGTGGGGGGGGGGGGGGGTGGGGGGGGGGGGGGGTGGGGGGGGGGGGGGGTGGGGGGGGGGGGGGGTGGGGGGGGGGGGGGGTGGGGGGGGGGGGGGGTGGGGGGGGGGGGGGGTGGGGGGGGGGGGGGGTGGGGGGGGGGGGGGGTGGGGGGGGGGGGGGGTGGGGGGGGGGGGGGGTGGGGGGGGGGGGGGGTGGGGGGGGGGGGGGGTGGGGGGGGGGGGGGGTGGGGGGGGGGGGGGGTGGGGGGGGGGGGGGGTGGGGGGGGGGGGGGGTGGGGGGGGGGGGGGGTGGGGGGGGGGGGGGGTGGGGGGGGGGGGGGGTGGGGGGGGGGGGGGGTGGGGGGGGGGGGGGGTGGGGGGGGGGGGGGGTGGGGGGGGGGGGGGGTGGGGGGGGGGGGGGGTGGGGGGGGGGGGGGGTGGGGGGGGGGGGGGGTGGGGGGGGGGGGGGGTGGGGGGGGGGGGGGGTGGGGGGGGGGGGGGGTGGGGGGGGGGGGGGGTGGGGGGGGGGGGGGGTGGGGGGGGGGGGGGGTGGGGGGGGGGGGGGGTGGGGGGGGGGGGGGGTGGGGGGGGGGGGGGGTGGGGGGGGGGGGGGGTGGGGGGGGGGGGGGGTGGGGGGGGGGGGGGGTGGGGGGGGGGGGGGGTGGGGGGGGGGGGGGGTGGGGGGGGGGGGGGGTGGGGGGGGGGGGGGGTGGGGGGGGGGGGGGGTGGGGGGGGGGGGGGGTGGGGGGGGGGGGGGGTGGGGGGGGGGGGGGGTGGGGGGGGGGGGGGGTGGGGGGGGGGGGGGGTGGGGGGGGGGGGGGGTGGGGGGGGGGGGGGGTGGGGGGGGGGGGGGGTGGGGGGGGGGGGGGGTGGGGGGGGGGGGGGGTGGGGGGGGGGGGGGGTGGGGGGGGGGGGGGGTGGGGGGGGGGGGGGGTGGGGGGGGGGGGGGGTGGGGGGGGGGGGGGGTGGGGGGGGGGGGGGGTGGGGGGGGGGGGGGGTGGGGGGGGGGGGGGGTGGGGGGGGGGGGGGGTGGGGGGGGGGGGGGGTGGGGGGGGGGGGGGGTGGGGGGGGGGGGGGGTGGGGGGGGGGGGGGGTGGGGGGGGGGGGGGGTGGGGGGGGGGGGGGGTGGGGGGGGGGGGGGGTGGGGGGGGGGGGGGGTGGGGGGGGGGGGGGGTGGGGGGGGGGGGGGGTGGGGGGGGGGGGGGGTGGGGGGGGGGGGGGGTGGGGGGGGGGGGGGGTGGGGGGGGGGGGGGGTGGGGGGGGGGGGGGGTGGGGGGGGGGGGGGGTGGGGGGGGGGGGGGGTGGGGGGGGGGGGGGGTGGGGGGGGGGGGGGGTGGGGGGGGGGGGGGGTGGGGGGGGGGGGGGGTGGGGGGGGGGGGGGGTGGGGGGGGGGGGGGGTGGGGGGGGGGGGGGGTGGGGGGGGGGGGGGGTGGGGGGGGGGGGGGGTGGGGGGGGGGGGGGGTGGGGGGGGGGGGGGGTGGGGGGGGGGGGGGGTGGGGGGGGGGGGGGGTGGGGGGGGGGGGGGGTGGGGGGGGGGGGGGGTGGGGGGGGGGGGGGGTGGGGGGGGGGGGGGGTGGGGGGGGGGGGGGGTGGGGGGGGGGGGGGGTGGGGGGGGGGGGGGGTGGGGGGGGGGGGGGGTGGGGGGGGGGGGGGGTGGGGGGGGGGGGGGGTGGGGGGGGGGGGGGGTGGGGGGGGGGGGGGGTGGGGGGGGGGGGGGGTGGGGGGGGGGGGGGGTGGGGGGGGGGGGGGGTGGGGGGGGGGGGGGGTGGGGGGGGGGGGGGGTGGGGGGGGGGGGGGGTGGGGGGGGGGGGGGGTGGGGGGGGGGGGGGGTGGGGGGGGGGGGGGGTGGGGGGGGGGGGGGGTGGGGGGGGGGGGGGGTGGGGGGGGGGGGGGGTGGGGGGGGGGGGGGGTGGGGGGGGGGGGGGGTGGGGGGGGGGGGGGGTGGGGGGGGGGGGGGGTGGGGGGGGGGGGGGGTGGGGGGGGGGGGGGGTGGGGGGGGGGGGGGGTGGGGGGGGGGGGGGGTGGGGGGGGGGGGGGGTGGGGGGGGGGGGGGGTGGGGGGGGGGGGGGGTGGGGGGGGGGGGGGGTGGGGGGGGGGGGGGGTGGGGGGGGGGGGGGGTGGGGGGGGGGGGGGGTGGGGGGGGGGGGGGGTGGGGGGGGGGGGGGGTGGGGGGGGGGGGGGGTGGGGGGGGGGGGGGGTGGGGGGGGGGGGGGGTGGGGGGGGGGGGGGGTGGGGGGGGGGGGGGGTGGGGGGGGGGGGGGGTGGGGGGGGGGGGGGGTGGGGGGGGGGGGGGGTGGGGGGGGGGGGGGGTGGGGGGGGGGGGGGGTGGGGGGGGGGGGGGGTGGGGGGGGGGGGGGGTGGGGGGGGGGGGGGGTGGGGGGGGGGGGGGGTGGGGGGGGGGGGGGGTGGGGGGGGGGGGGGGTGGGGGGGGGGGGGGGTGGGGGGGGGGGGGGGTGGGGGGGGGGGGGGGTGGGGGGGGGGGGGGGTGGGGGGGGGGGGGGGTGGGGGGGGGGGGGGGTGGGGGGGGGGGGGGGTGGGGGGGGGGGGGGGTGGGGGGGGGGGGGGGTGGGGGGGGGGGGGGGTGGGGGGGGGGGGGGGTGGGGGGGGGGGGGGGTGGGGGGGGGGGGGGGTGGGGGGGGGGGGGGGTGGGGGGGGGGGGGGGTGGGGGGGGGGGGGGGTGGGGGGGGGGGGGGGTGGGGGGGGGGGGGGGTGGGGGGGGGGGGGGGTGGGGGGGGGGGGGGGTGGGGGGGGGGGGGGGTGGGGGGGGGGGGGGGTGGGGGGGGGGGGGGGTGGGGGGGGGGGGGGGTGGGGGGGGGGGGGGGTGGGGGGGGGGGGGGGTGGGGGGGGGGGGGGGTGGGGGGGGGGGGGGGTGGGGGGGGGGGGGGGTGGGGGGGGGGGGGGGTGGGGGGGGGGGGGGGTGGGGGGGGGGGGGGGTGGGGGGGGGGGGGGGTGGGGGGGGGGGGGGGTGGGGGGGGGGGGGGGTGGGGGGGGGGGGGGGTGGGGGGGGGGGGGGGTGGGGGGGGGGGGGGGTGGGGGGGGGGGGGGGTGGGGGGGGGGGGGGGTGGGGGGGGGGGGGGGTGGGGGGGGGGGGGGGTGGGGGGGGGGGGGGGTGGGGGGGGGGGGGGGTGGGGGGGGGGGGGGGTGGGGGGGGGGGGGGGTGGGGGGGGGGGGGGGTGGGGGGGGGGGGGGGTGGGGGGGGGGGGGGGTGGGGGGGGGGGGGGGTGGGGGGGGGGGGGGGTGGGGGGGGGGGGGGGTGGGGGGGGGGGGGGGTGGGGGGGGGGGGGGGTGGGGGGGGGGGGGGGTGGGGGGGGGGGGGGGTGGGGGGGGGGGGGGGTGGGGGGGGGGGGGGGTGGGGGGGGGGGGGGGTGGGGGGGGGGGGGGGTGGGGGGGGGGGGGGGTGGGGGGGGGGGGGGGTGGGGGGGGGGGGGGGTGGGGGGGGGGGGGGGTGGGGGGGGGGGGGGGTGGGGGGGGGGGGGGGTGGGGGGGGGGGGGGGTGGGGGGGGGGGGGGGTGGGGGGGGGGGGGGGTGGGGGGGGGGGGGGGTGGGGGGGGGGGGGGGTGGGGGGGGGGGGGGGTGGGGGGGGGGGGGGGTGGGGGGGGGGGGGGGTGGGGGGGGGGGGGGGAGGGGGGGGGGGGGGGTGGGGTGGGGAGGGAGGTGGGGGGGGGGGGGGGTGGGGGGGGGGGGGGGGGGGGGAGGGGGGGGGTGGGGGGGGGGGGGGGGGGGGGGGGGGGGGGGTGGGGGGGGGGGGGGGAGGGGGGGGGGGGGGGGGGGGGGTGGGGGGGGGTGGGGGGGGGGGGGGGGGGGGGGGGGGGGGGGGGGGGGGGGGGGGGGGAGGGGGGGGGGGGGGGGGGTGGAGGTGGGGGCGCGGGGGGGGAGGGGGTGGTTGTGGGGGGGGGGGGGGGTGGGGGGGGGGGGTTCAATGGCTTGATTTGATGTATAAGATAAATGTAGCAAGAGATGAAACAGAAAATGAGAAGAAGAAGAAGAAGAAGAAGAAGAAGAAGAAGAAGAAGAAGAAGAAGAAGAAGAAGAAGAAGAAGAAGAAGAAGAAGAGGAGGAGGAGGAGGAGGAGGAGGAGGAGGAGTTTGGATTTATATCCCCCCTTTCTCTCCTGCAGGAGACTCAAAGGGGCTTACAATCTCCTTGCCCTTCCCCCCTCACAACAAACACCCAAATCCAAATCCAAAAAACCTTTATTAGGCATAAAACCAGTGCCAAGAATTTCAAATACAATTTCAACAAACACCCTGTGAGGTAGGTGGGGCTGAGAGAGCTCCGAGAAGCTGTGACTAGCCCAAGGTCACCCAGCTGGCGTGTGTGGGAGTGTACAGGCTAATCTGAATTCCCCAGATAAGCCTCCACAGCTCAGGTGGAATCAAACCCGGTTCCTCCAGATAAGATACACGAGCTCTTAACCTCCTACGCCACTGCTGCTCCTCCTACACCACTGTGGTTACCTTCTCTTATTTCCTCTACCTTTACGCAGCTTACAATCACCTTCCCTTTGTCTCCCGCGACAGCCTCCTGGTGAGGTAGGTGGGACTGGGAGAGTTCTGAGAGAACTGGGAATGGCCCAAAACCACCCAGCAGGCTTCATGGGTAAGAACTGGGTGTGATGGATTCACCTGCAGCATCCAAAAATCTTAAGTACAGGAAGTTTCCTAACAGCTGATTGAAAGGTGGAGGGAGGGGAAAGGGAGCTGACAGTTCTGGGTGAGAAGAGAGCTAGGGGCAAGGTGGAAAGGAACGAATTTGGCATGACAGGAAGGAACATAAACTATTTTATAGATCCCTAAAGCGGGAAGTTAATACCGCAAGGTAACCAGGTTCCATGAGGGCAGAGAAGGATTTATACGTTACAGAATTTTTGTTCAGGCCAGGAAGTTCCATGAATGCTAGGGAGCCACATTCATTGGGAAATCCGCACCATTGGAGCCAGTGGTGAGATCCAAACATTTTAGTGACAGGTTCCCATGGTGGTGGGATTCAAACTGTGGCGTAGCGCCAATGGGGCTGGGCGGGGCATGACGGGGCGGAGCATTCCTGGGCGGGGCTGTGGCAAGGACGCAGCTGCTGCGCCGGTCCTTAGGCGGGAAACGAATGCACGCAGGCGCAGGCTGCCACACACGCCGGTGCACCTCCTGCTAGACTGCTTCAAGTTCTGCGCGCTGCTGCTGAGAGGAGGGGCGTAACCAAGGCAAAAATCACATGGCAAAATCACCCATTAGTAACCCCCTCTCGGCACACACAAATAATTAGTAACCTGCTCTCGGGAACCTGTGAGAACCTGCTGGATCCCACCTCTGATTGGAGCCCATGGTGGCAGGAATCCCACACACACACAGGGTGCCCTGGGGTGCAGCCACTGCCAGCACCTTTCTCGGCCCCCACCCAGTGTTTTTGGAAAGCAGGTGAGACTTCTGTCTAGCTGAGCTTGCAGACCTGCGAAAAAGACTTGCTTTGGGGCAGCGGCTGCCGTCACCACGCAAGCATCTTCACTGTGTAATGATAAGCAATCCGTGTTGAAGGAGAACCTGTAGGGACTTTTTTAAAGGGGGATCTTGTTGAGCATCTTCCCTATGAAACTCTGTATCTAATCTGGAGGAACCGGGTTTGATTCCCCGCTCTGCCGCCTGAGCTGTGGAGGCTTCTCTGGGGGATTCAGATTAGCCTGTGCGCTCCCACACACACCAGCTGGGTGACCTTGGGCTAGTCATAGCTTCTCGGAGCTCTCTCAGCCCCACCCACCTCACAGGGTGTTTGTTGTGAGGGGGGAAGGGCAAGGAGATTGTCAGCATCTTTGAGTCTCCTGCAGGAGAGAAAGGGGGGATATAAATCCAAACTCCTCCCTCCCTCTTCTTCTTCTTCTTCTTCTTCTTCTTCTTCTTCTTCTTCTTCTTCTTCTTCTTCTTCTTCTTCTACTACTACTACTACTACTACTACTACTACTACTACTACTGTCTGTGAGAGTTATATATTCCACTTCAGAACTTTTAAAGTTATTGTTAATACCATACTGTTTTTCTTTGAAATAAATATTTTAAAAACTTTTTTATTGGTATCTATTTTTATTTTTGAAATTTACCAGTAGCTGCTGTCTTTCCCACCCTAGACTTATACACGAGTCAATAAGTTTTCCCAGGTTTTTTTGGTAAAGTTAGGTGCCTCGACTTATATGCGGGTCGACTTACACATGAGTACATATGGTATATACAAATTGAAGTGCTTAAAAATGTGTGAGATTTAATGCCATGAATGTAGAAATATCTGAACAGCTAACCAAACCAGGCAAAAATGTCTAATTCCGCAATAGCGCAGAGAATCCAAACATGGGATGAGCTTTCCTCTGGGGCCTGTTTGGTGGTGAAATTATTCCACGGCAATAGATTTCAATCTTTCCCACATGTTTGTTTGTTTGTTTGTTTGTTTGTTGGTTTGTTTATTCGATTTGGCAAACCGCCCTACCCCCAAAGGTCACAAGTCACTATCACGAGATATGCTGTGCACATTAATGAATCCATAGATGTGACATTTTCCAGTAGGCTAATACATATCATGTTTGGAAATTAGGGCCAGGGGCCTGTGGAGAAATTGAGACGTTCCACTGCCAGTTTCCCCGTTCAGACAATAACACACTTAAGAACATAAGAACATAAGAACTAGCCTGCTGGATCAGACCAGAGTCCATCTAGTCCAGCTCTCTGCTACTCGCAGTGACCCACCAGGTGCCATTGGGAGCTCTTGTGCAGAAGGTGAAAGCAATGGCCTTCTGCAGCTGTTGCTCCTGAGCACCTGGACTGTTAAGGCATTTGCAATCTCAGATCAAGGAGGATCAAGACTGGTAGCCATAGATCGACTTCTCCTCCATAAATCTGTCCAATCCCTTTTTAAAGCCATCCAGGTTAGTGGCCATCACCACCTCCTGTGGCAGCATATTCCAAACACCAATCACATGTTGTGTGAAGAAGTGTTTCCTTTTATTAGTCCTAATTCTTCCCCCCAGCATTTTCAATGAATGCCCCCTGGTTCTAATATTGTGAGAAAGAGACAAAAATGTCTCTCTGTCAACATTTTCTACCCCATGCATAATTTTATAGACTTCAATCATATATCCCCTCAGACGTCTCCTCTCCAAACTAAAGAGTCCCAAACGCTGCAGCCTTTCCTGCTTTTAGAAGGTGCTCCAGTCCCTCAATCATCCTCGTTGCCCTTCTCTGCACTTTTTCTATCTCTTCGATATCCTTTTTGAGATGTGGCGACCAGAACTGAACACAGGACTCCAAGTGCGGTCGCACCACTGCTTTATATAAGGGCATGACAATCTTTGCAGTTTTATTATCAACTCCTTTCCTAATTATCCCCAGAATAGAGTTTTCCTTTTTCACAGCTGCCATGCATTGAGTGGACATTCCCATGGAACTATCAACTAAGACGCCCAAATCCCTTTCCTGATCTGTGACTGATAGCACTGACCCCTGTAGCGTGTATGTGAAGTTTGGATTTTTTGCCCCTATGTGCATCACTTTGCATTTTGCTACATTGAACTGCATTTGCCATTTCTGAGCCCACTCGCCTAATTGATCAAGGTCCGCTTGGAGCTCTTCGCAATCCTTTGCGGTTCTCTTGATGGGTTCAAGGATTTTCCTGAAGACACGAGAAGACAGCTCTGAAGAAAGGGCACCAGAGCAGTTGATCAAATGTTGCAGCAACTCCCCACCCCCACATGGGAACCAAGACAGTTAGGAAAAGTCCGGCCTGAAAGCCCGTCCCGGCCGCCAAACTCCGAGGCCCGGAAAACAGATAAAGCAGCGCCTGCAATTGCAAAAGCACTCCCCAGTACTCCCCCCCCCCTCCCAACCGTGGCATCCTGACATCCACGCAGATTCATTTCATTTCGCTTTAAAATTATCTGAGGAGGAATACCTCGTCTTGCACGCTCAAGAACAGACAGTGGGGATATAATTGCATCTGCTGATCGTAAATAGATGGCAAGGGGGTAATTTTAACATGTAGCAAGGACTGTTGGGCAAGCTCCCATGGGAACCAGCCCAAGGCCACCTTCTGGGCTGTTCACAGGAAGTCCGAGCGGTGCGTTTTCTAGGTAATAACAATGGCTTGAAACTTATCTTATTCTCCTTTACGAGATGAATGGCTCGTTTTGAGATTCTCAGGATTCTGAACCACAACGACAAGTTGGTACCTTAGCTTCCACTGCCCTCCAGGCTAGACTACTGTAATTCGCTCCAGACTTACCTGCCCTTGAATCTGATTTGGACCCTGAAGCTGGTGCAAAATGGGGCCACAACGCTTCTAAATGGGGCATCCAAGAGAGAGTGTAACCCCCATGCTCAGAATGGGTTGAGCCAGAAAGGGGTGGAGACTCAAAGCAGCAGAAGGCTGCAGAGCTCATGTAGTTGGAGGAGACGAGGCTACCAGACTCGGACCTTGGTTGTAGAAGCCCTTAACACCTTGTTAAGGGTTTTTAATGTTTGTAATGGGTGAGAGTTCTCCTGGAAACCTTCATCATGTTGAATCCTGTTCACCAAGCCCTTGGAGTCTTCAGGAGCCAACCCACTTGCAAAGAAGAATTGGACTTGGCAGTATCAGTAGACTGTAACTAGAAGGACTTGAAAATGCAACCTGAACAGGACCTTGAAGTGTGATGTGAAATGTTGATGTTTGATGTTATATGTTAAGAAAGTAAACCATTTTGTTTTTTTAAAAAATTGTTGTTGCAAACTCATTTTCAAGTTCTGCCCCACAGAACCCACAGATAGAGGTTACAAGAGCACGTCACCCCCATTCTCCGCTAACTGCATTGGTTACCGGTGGAGTTCTGGATCAGGTTTAAGGTGTTGGTTTTTATCTTTAAGGCCATGAGCAGCCTGGGGCCTGCATACCTCCAGAACAACATTATCCCATAGGTTCCCCAAGCAAATCTGAGGTCAGCAACTGTGATCCTCCTAGTGGTCCCTGGTCCTACTATTGTCAAACTGGCCTCAACCAGGGCTAGGATTTTTTTGTCCCTGGCTCCCACCTGGTGGAACGCTCTGCCACCTGACATCAGGGCCCTGTGGGATTTGATGCAATTCTGCAGGGCCCATAAGGCGGAGTTGTTTTGCAAGGCTTTTGGTCGAGGCCTGAAAACTTAATTGCACTTGTATTGTCGAAGGCTTTCACGGCCGGAATCACTGGGGTGCTGTGTGGTTTCCGGGCTGTATGGCCGTGTTCTAGCAGCATTCTCTCCTGACGTTTTGCCTGCATCTGTGGTTGGCATCTTCAGAGGATCTGATAGTTGGAAAGGAAAGCAAGTGGAGTATATATACCTGTGAGTAAAGGCCAATAGGTGAGGGCATCTGAATAGCAGTGGCCTGGCAAGTGAGTAACAATGAAGTGTAGCACGTGAGTAACAATGGAGCTAGCAAGGTCAATAGGTGAGGCATCTGAATAGAAGTAGTCTGGCCTTTGTTCCCTTTGATTGTCTATAGTCAGCCTGTGTTTGTGTGGAGCTGATTAGTCACTGTCTTGACTCTAGCGTTTTTCAAAACTGGCAGCCAAATTCTGTTCATTTTCATGGTTTCTTCCTTTCTGTTGAAATTGTCCATGTGCTTGTGGATTTCAATGGCTTCTCTGTGTAGTCTGACGTAGAGGTTGTCAGAGTGTTCCAGAATTTCTGTGTTTTCAAATAATATTCTGTGTCCAGGTTGGTTTATCATGTGTTCTGCTATTGCTGAGTTTTCTGTCTGAAATAGTCTGCAGTGCCTTTTGTGTTCTTTGATTTGTGTCTGAGTGTTGCGTTTGGTGGTTCCTACGTAGACTTGTCCACAGCTACATGGTATGCGGTAGACTCCTGCAGTATCTAGAGGATCCCTCTTATCCTTTGCTGAACGTAGCATTTGTTGAATTTTCTTAGTGGGTCTGTAGATTGTCTGTTGGTTATGCTTCTTCATCAGTTTTCCTATGCGGTCAGTGGTTTCCTTGATGTATGGTAAGAACACTTTCCCTCTAGATGGCTCTTTATCTTTGTTCATGTGGCTTGTTCTTGGTTAATTGCACTTGTTCTTGGCCCAACTCCTGTATCCCTATTGCTTTAAATGACATTGATTGCCGGCCTTATTTTAACTTTGATTTGAAATTAAGCTTTTAGTTGATTTTAATTTAAATGTATTTAAACTAGTGTAGATTGGCTTTTATCTACTATAACTGTTTTAAATTCTTTTAACTAGATTAGATTGGATTTTAACTACTATAAGGCCCCTTCCGCACACGCAGAATAATGCGTTTTCAATCCAGTTTCACAACAGTTTGCAAGTGGATTTTGCTGTTCCGCACTGCTACAAAGAGCATTGAAAGCGGATTGAAAGAGCATTATTCTGCATGTGCGGAAGGGGCCATTGTGTTTTAAACTGTTTTAATTGTTTATGTAACCAAGTTTATATGTCATTCACTATTGTAAGCCGCCCTGAGCCCTTGTGGGGTGGGCGGTGCGCAAATCGAATTAAATAAATAAACAGACCCTCATTTCCGTTGTTGATGAAACATCTGAGTTAAATGGCCTCGGTGTTCTGACACAGTTATTAGCGTATGTCTCTGCTCCTCTCTTTTCAGATGACCTCGTAAGACAAAACGAGTGTGAGTTATTAAATAGGCAGGACTCAGTAAATCAAAACAAACTAAAAACTCCATCTCAGAGAAAAGTATGATGTTGACTTCGGTTGTTTGCAACAACCTTTGAGAGTTGTAAATTGCAATGATTTTGGACACCAAAATCAATTTTTTGGGAGGGTGGATCATTTAATTATCTTGAGACATACTGATGATAGGGAAGCTCCAGGCTTCAGAAGTACACAACTTGTTTTAAAAACAAAAGGGAAACAGACTCATTAGTCAGCACTGCTATTATTAAAGTACTGTGGATTTTAGCCTGGTCCCAAAACATCAGCTCAGAAGGTTCTTTACCATAGTCTGTCTCAACAAAATTGCAACAGAAAGCTCTAATTTAAAAGAAAGTGCTAAATGCTAAGAGATAAAACTACGAAGGGTAGGAGAAATTTAAAACTTATCTTTAAAAGGTGGAGGAGCTCAACGAAGAGCGACCGCTCCCTTGAGACATACTGTAATTCGGTTTGGGGTGATCTGAACAGCTAAAGACATTTTTTTCCTAGAAAATTGTCTTTGTTAATGGAACAGTGGGATATAATCTTTGTAAAATAAAAATACGTGTACATAGAATTGTTGACCTGATTCTTTCTCTGGGAGGAGACTTGTAGGTCGGTTGGAGATATAAAAACAGCATCATATTTCACTACATAATGAAAGCCTTTTCTTTCCCCCAGGGATTTAGAGATATTTAATTCTGCCATCTCTATGATGATCCTTGCTTACTATGGCTTTCGTTGCGGACTGATTTGATATTTTACAATGCATTTTTTGTGTGCGGTGTGTGTGTGGATATGTAGGCTAGGAGATTTCATGATCAAAAGGTAGGAGGGAAATGTTTTCAGCAAACAAACAGTATCTCTCTTTGAGTGTGTTTGGCTCTTTAATTGAAAATTAAAGAAACATTCCTGCGTTCACCTGCCACTTGAGTATCACCAGAATTACCTGCAGAACAAGAATCTTGCTGCCTCATCTTCTCACTGAATCAAAATTACTCAATTGAAAACTTATTGGGTGCTCAACAATTATTATCTTGATACAAACTTATTATTACCCTAACGTTTAAAGAAAAATATTGCCCTAATCTATTGCATTACCAGCATGTCTAGACAGAGCAACTTGAGAAAATACAGAGGTGTTGCGGCTACAGAGTGTGGGATAATGCCTAACAGGACTAAATATCTTGCCGAAATCCAGAACCACAGCCTGCTATTTCAGATAGCTATGCTTCAGACAATATGGCTACAAAAACCAAAGTATACTTCCATTCTTTCCACACAAAACTTTTAAAAATGTTTTGAGGCAGAAAATAAAATATTTCCTCCAGTTCGGCATTGTTTTTACCCTCTTTGGTCCCCAAAACATTTTATTTGCAGTCTCGAAACATTTTCAGTGAATGCCCTTTTAAAACGATTCTTTAGTGGAGATGTTTTCAAAATGGCTTCGCTGGGCTGTGCAATCTCTTTAAGAGGTTTCCCACGCCTCTCTGGACTTTCTGCTCGGCGCCATTTTCTCAGCTTACTCTTTGCCTGTTTCCTCATTTCTGCTTCTTTTTTAATCTTTGAAGGATCACGGATGCATGGTGTAAGGAATTGCAACCCAAAGCTATGAGACTTTATTTATTTATTTATTTATTTATTTATTTATTTATTTATGTATGTATGTATGTATGTATGTATGTATGTATGTATGTATGTATGTATGTATGTATGTATGTATGTATGTATGTATGTATAATTAGTCTTATATACCGCCCTTCCCCCGAAGGGGTCTGGGCGGTGAACAACACGATAAAAACAATAATTACAATAAACCCCGCTGAAACAAATTTGATGCATTGCTTCAACAATGAGCTAAAAAAACAGTTGGGGGGTATCACAAAATGGCACGATGCATGTGAGCTCCCAAAGGCACCTGGTGGGCCACTGCGAGTATTATTATTATTATTATTATTATTATTATTATTATTATTATTATTATTATTATTATTATTATTATTATTATTATTATTATTATTATTATTTGTTTAATTTAATATACAACATAAAATCATACATAAAATCATGTGAACAACATAAAATCATACATAAAATCATCACAAAATTAGTTACCATAAATACAATTAAAACAACAGTTGATACCTAACATAGCGTCCCACGAAACCTTTGTTTAGACCCTCCCCAGAAATAAATATATGTGATGGGTCCTGATAGTATAAGGGACCCATATGGGGCAAAAAGGAGGGGCAGGGGGCACCCTCAGCGGGCTGAGGTCTCACCAAAGGCCCGGTGGAACAACTCAGTCTTACAGGCCCTGCGGAACTCTCCAAGGTCCCGCAGGGCCCGGACAGCTGGTAGCAGAGAGCTGGACTAGATGGACTCTGGTCTGATCCAGCTGGTTTGTTCTTATGTTCTTATGTTCTTATGGCAGCCAGGAATTGTTCAGAGATGAGCGCAAACATGCATCATGGTAAAGGGAGGGATTGAAAACGTTTTACAAATGTTTTAGAGGATTTGGGTAGAAAGGGCCTTGGACAAATATGTAAGATTTCCCCTAATAAGAAAAAAAAATCAAGTTCTGGCAATGAGGCTGCCAGTGGGAGACTTGGCAGCCCTATCTACTGTACTTTACAGGAAACCCCCCTCTCACTACTGTTTGGGAAACAGGGTTAGAGGTCATTGGTTGTAGGATCAGCCTAAATTAGAGTGACTTGCTGTCGGGGATTGCTCCTGGGTGATTGAGGGGCATTCCTAGCAACGCAACATATTGGTGGTGATTGTGTCTAGTTGATTGAGATGCATTCCTACTTCAATGTACTTGCTGAAAGATATATGTACCCAGGGCCGGCGAGAGGGGGAACTGCGCCCGGGGCACATGTGCGTCCTATACCTCTGCCACACCCCACATGCCCTGCCCCGGAATGCCCCCGCCACACCCACGCCATGCCCCCACACCAGCGCATGTCCAGGACATTGCGCGCACCCCCTGTCCCCTTGGTGCTACGCCACTGTATGTACCTAGCCTGCTTTCTATTACTATTAGTTGATGGGGCATTCTTTCCTTGATCTTTTGCTTGTATGGCCAGGTGGCGTTATCTCTCTCTGTGGCCGACCTTGGGTGCCTCGGCTCTGCAATAACTTTTTCTCACATTTCTTGGGAAAATGGGAGGGGAAATTGTTTCTGAATAAAGCGGGTAGCAAAAACCAGGTTTGTCAGAACTGGCTTTTTCAAACCAGGAGCTACTTTGCCTTACAATAAAGACTACTGATCATCGATCCAGAGTCCGTTTATTGATGCGAGGTCTGAGACCTAACACTTGCCAACATGTCACACACACACATTCTGACAACTAGAGGGCAGCAAAGCACATTGCAGGTATTGTTGAAAGTTTTCATGGCTGAGATTAACCGGGTGTTGTGAGTTTTTTGGGGGCTGTGTGGTTGTGATCTAGTAGTTTTAGCTCCTGCATCTATATGGCTGGCATCTTCAGAGACATGTCATGGTAAGATGTGTTCCTCTCATGCAGAGAAACACACCTTGCAGAGAGAAGCACATCTTACATGCTGAAACAAACGCTTCCCTGGGCAGCTGTTCGCTTGCGAGCGGCTGCAATCCGTGTTAAAACTAAAGAATCGCAGATAGCGCAATTCTTGTAAAACCCGTTTGGGGAGAACATGGGACAGACCCGCATTAGGGGCAGGAACCATGCGAAGGCCCCCCCAATGGGGTTTCTTAGCTACCTTAACCCGCCTTTATTGGCCTGTGCGGAAGGGGCCAGGGTTGTTGGGAAGGCCACAGACAAAAGGAGATCATTTTTTTTAAGCTGCTTTGGGTCACTGTTGAAGAGAAAGCCAAGATATCGATATCTAAATAAATATATACTTAGCAAATATTTGTCATTAGAATCCTGTGTTAAGTAATCACCCGTTGAGTGGAAAAAAGAGAGAAATTAGGGATGGGAAGGAGAAGTCCAAACAACGAAACGAAGTGAAAAATAGACGTTTCCCAGGAATCACCACTGACAATTCGGTGTTAATAATTATACATTCCCTCACCAATTTACTCAGACATTTGTTGCACCGCCTCACAGCTTAATCGATCACTTATTGCTCTTTGCCTGTGGCTTAATTGGTCACTTATTGTGACTTATTCACTTATTAGTCATTTATTTCCACACTTATCTCCAGACAGCTTATTGATCTCAGATCCTCCAGCGCAGGGGGTCCCCAGCCTTTTAAAGCCTGTGGGCACATTTGACATTCTGATACAGCATGGTGGGCGCAGCAACAAAATGGCTGCCGCAAAATGGCTGCCGTGGCTTAACTTCAGTCCCACCATGTCGACCCTTGTTGCCACGGCAACATTTTAAAGGATCTGCATAGCTAATCAGAAGTCTTGCTGGGCAAAAGCCCAACCTGGCCCCACTCACTCCCCCAAAGTACTTGGAGGGCATCAGTAAATGTGCTGGTGGGTACCTGTGGGCATCACCACGTTGGAGACCCTGCTCTAGGAGCATCATTGAGCGTTTTCCCACTTACCTTCTGCTGCGCGCTACTGTAGCCAAGTAGCGCGGGATCCCCCGGCACTCCCCACTACAGGGGCGGCGACAATGCAGCCACCCCGACACAGCCGCTGTCGCGCCCACTCAGCGCGCGTCATTCCTGGCGCTCTTCAAAACGGCGCCTTTTGATGACCCCGTGGGGAAGCCCGGGCGCACACCAGAAATGACGCGTGCTGAGAGTAGCGCGCGGCATAGGGGGGTCACGGCAAGTGGGGAAACGCCCATTGACTGCATTATTGTTACTTTCCAGCTTTGAGCTTAATTATGAATACTGATACTTTGATTCTGACAAGCAGCACATGCAGAACGAAAACACTCATAAGTCTGTTTCTCCACTCGCCAATTGTCGATATATTTGCAATGGAAAGCTAACACGTGAACAATTTTAGTTACTCTACACATCTAAATAGCACATACACAGAAAAATAAAGAAAAGTCCCCGCTTCCCCCTATAATAATAATACTTGTTTTGGGAATTTCCAATTGCTGCAAGATTTTGGGAAAGAATATTGGAATTCATCAGTGACTCAAGGCACTCTTACGTAGGTAGATCCTACGTAATTGCTTTGACATTGAAATTCCCAAAACACGTGTTTTAAAAATTGCATTCAAGTTCGGGCAGCACCAATGAATATCCAGTATCACATTATAGAGACCAGGGGTCTCCAATGTGGTGCCCAAGGGTGTCATAGTTCCCTCCATTGGCCACTGGAGATTTGATTGCCAGTGCAAATTTTTAGAAAGCAGTTTGACCTGTAGCTGCCATCACAAGGCAAGGATTGTCGCTGTGTGGCTGAAGGTAAGCTGTGTGTATCCAGAAATGTTGAAGAGTTGAGCTCTGCATAGGCCCTTTCCACACGAATCCCTCAAAACATTTGTAAAATTTTTCAAACCCTACCCACTTTATCACAATGTATGTCACCCCCTAGGAACAACTCCTGGTGGCCATTTTGTAATTTTCCCCCTTTCTCTCCCCTTTCTCTATCCCCTTTCTCTCTCTCTTTAGGAGCAGCAGTGGCGTAGGAGGTTAAGAGCTCGTGTATCTAATCTGGAGGAACCGGGTTTGATTCCCAGCTCTGCCGCCCGAGCTGTGGAGGCTTATCTGGGGAATTCAGATTAGCCTGTACACTCCCACGCTGGGTGACCTTGGGCTAGTCACAGCTTCTCGGAGCTCTCTCAGCCCCACCTACCTCACAGGGTGTTTGTTGTGAGGGGGGAAGGGCAAGGAGATTGTCAGCCCCTTTGAGTCTCCTGCAGGAGAGAAAGGGGGGATATAAATCCAAACTCTTCTTCTTCTTCTTCTTCTTCTTCTTTTATTTGAGAACATTGTCCAAGGGATGCTCCCATGCTTCACAGCGGGGTGCTACAATTCTCTGTGCGTTCTGTAGTCCATCCTTCAATTATTATTAGCCCCCCCCCCCAAATAAAGAAACCAAAAGGAAAAAAACAGGAAAAAATTTGCAGGAAATACAGGCAAGGAGCAAGGAGTGAGCTGAGAAAACAGCACCGAGGAGAAAGTCCCGGGACTGTAGAGAGGCATGGGACATGTCTTAATGAGGCCACACAGTCAAATGAAGCCATTTTAAGAATGTTTCCACTGAATAATTGTTTTAAACAAGCATTCGCTTTAAATTTTGAGGCTGCAAATGAAACGCTTGGAGTTAAAACTGTGCAGAACTCCACAGAGGAAACATTTTATTTCCTGCCTCCAAAGGGCCAGAGTCTCACACCCGGACAATCTGTGTTTGACTCATCTTCTTGTAACAGCCATTTTGTGATTGGCCCTGCGGTAGCCATTTTGTGGCTAAACCCCCCACCCTGAGCCAGAATTCCAAGGTGCCTACAGGTTGAAAAGGTTTGGGGATCCCTGAGCCCTTCAGGGGAGGGCGGTATAGAAATACAACCAATAAAATAAAATAAAATAAATCATAAACAGCTAAGTATGGGGGTAACCAGCCTGGGAATTCATCCCCTCCTCCAGATGTACCAGCCATGTCTAACTTGGTGAACCCAAAAACCAAAACAAAACATTTGCTCTGATTGCAATGCGAGTCCAGCCCAGAAGCAAGCAGCCAAGAATCCAAAGGTTGGATGTAGTTGACTCTTGGAAAGCCCAGGCCTATCCCAGTGGGAAGTCAGCCTGCAGGGTGGGTGTGGTTTGGCTCCATGAAGAGAGTCACCTATTTATAGGAAAGAAAGGGGGAAAAACGAGCGAGAAAGAGAGGAAAGATCGTGCAAGAGGGTTGACCGAACGGACTGACACACTCAGCAAAAATTAGAAATGGGAGATTTTCCTAAAGCGGAGGGACCAAGGGACAAAGAGGAGAGAGGCTTGTCCCAGGGGACGCTGTTGCTCACGGAATTCTTCTTCTTCCTGGTTGCCTCCTTGGTGGTCTTTCAGCTTCTGAAGATACAATGGACGCGAAGGCGGCTTCCCCCGGGACCGTGTCCTCTTCCCATAATTGGCAACCTGTGGCTTCTTGGCTTTAGTCTTGAAGCAAACACTCTTATGAAGGTAACGACTGATGTTCAGGGGGGACGGGACTACAGCCAGTAGACCAAGAGCTGTGATGGGGTTAGGGGCACCAGACTACGAAGACCAGTTTCCCTGGAGAAAATGGATGCTTTGGAGGACATGCTCCGAGTGGCGTAGCAATGCCAAAAAGTCCACCCTCCAAAGTAGCCATTCTCTCCAGGGTAACTGACCTCCGTTACCTGGAGATTCGTTGTGATCCCAGGAATCTTCAGCTGCCACCCCGGAGCTTTTGTAACGCTTATTCCAGATTCCTGGTGACTTATCTTCAAATAGACCTTAATCTTTGCTGAATAAATGCTTATCAACTTTCCAGTTAATGAGCGTCTACGGAAAAGTCTTCACTGTGTGGACAGGAATGACCCCGCTGGTTGTTCTGAATGGATACAAGGCAGTCTCCGAGGGCCTGGTTTCGGAAGAGGTTTCCGGAAGACCTCTGACACCGTTCCTCGGGGCTATGATGGGTGACAAAGGTAAACGCTAATACAGTTACCCCTTGCACATTGCTGGGGTTAGGGGCCTCCCCAGAGGTGGGATCCAACCAGTTCTCAGTGGTTACTCATTTTTTCTGAGTGCCGAGAAGGGGTTACTAAAGCAACCTCCCTGCCCAACAGGGACTGGAGGTGCGTGTGTGTGGCGGCGCCACTGTTTGAATCCCACCACTATCGGAACCTGTTATTAAAATTTTTGGATCCCACCACTGGGCCTCCCGCGATCTGGAAATCTACACATTTTTTTCTAGCCCTCCCTTTGTACCAGTGAATAAGTCTGCTTTCGTTTTTCTTTTATTTCAACTGTTTAAAAGAAATTGTGTATATTTATGGCATTAAAAGATAAATGTTGATACTATATAATATTTTGGATATATTTTCTGAGTTTTTAAACTTTTGTGTTAACTGCAGCTTCCGCAACCCGCCTCCCCCCACCCGAAAAAAAATTACCATTTAATTTCTTATGCTGACCCGCAATATAGCAAAACAATGATGGGGACAGTTGTGATGTGGAAGGGATAATTATATTCTTCTTTCTTTAAAAAAAGTTGTACAAAAACTGCTCTGTTGCCTTTTTCTGCTTGCACAATCCCCATCCTTTAACATGTTCAGAGCTGTTGGGATTTCCAGCCCTGCTTTGCATGCAGCAGCAGCAAGAACAGCATGGAATTCTGGGAAGGTGCACAAACATTCTAAAGGTGACAGTTAAAGTCCGTTGGTAGTGTTCTGTTCCCTCACACACACTCGAGCCTGCCTGCCTGACTAACTAAGAGAAAGATGTTTCTCTGTGCTCTGTAAACCAAATGATATATAAATGTGCTCTGACTAGATTACAAGATATTGTAACACAACCAAACTGTAACTAGCCTCCAACATCCAAGAAAGCATTCAGGGAATGGCTACTCTAGAAGATCAGTGATGGGCAGAAGCAAGCTGAGTCAGGATGCCCACTGTGGACTGGGAAATCCCTGGAGATTCAGAGAGTGGAGCCTGGGAAAGGAAGGATTACGGAAGGGAGAGGCCTACAAACTGTCCAATACCATAGAGTACACCCTCCGAAGAACCCATTTTCTCAGGGGTCTGATCTCTGCAGACTGGGGATTGATTGTAATTCCAGGAGATGTTTGGGCCCCACCTGGAAATTGGCAATCCTAAACCTGGGCCAGGCTATCTTCGCAGCCCCACACAAGACCCTTTCCTCAGCCTGCTCCATAACAGCTGTGGTATTTATGGTGGAGCTCTTGTTGTTTGTGCTCTTCCTCGATTATCCTGGAAATGGATGATAGAGGTTGTCTGACCACCCTTCATACTATGAACATCTTCTAATCCAGTGGTCCCCGGTATAGGGCTTCTGGACTTCTTGGCACCCAACAGTGGTGGGATTCAGCAGGTTGGCACCACTTTGGGAGAACTGGTTGTTAAAATGGTGCTTGTAAACAACCGGTTGTTAAATTATTTGAATCCCATCAGTGGTGCCCACTAACATCTTTCCTAACATCCACCAAGTGTTCATAGGGCCCTGTGAGGCACTTCCCTAGTAGGGCCTTTGATTGCCTCTAGAAAGCCAGTTGGACAGGCAGATAATAATGGTCCTTTCTGCACAGCACAGCACAAAACAAAACGTCTTGAGGATGTTAAAAGAAGTGTTTTGGGGAGGAACTCTTCACAACTTTTTTCCCAAAATGCCCTCAGGATGCTTTTTAAGAAAACGCTAAACTTAAGGTGACCAGATTGTAACCTTTGTAAATGCGCTCCTGCGGCCGTGTGCACGGGAGCCTGCCGCACTACCTTCTGGGGCGCTCCCAGTTTCTTGCCCTGTCACAGGGCGGGAAACGGGAGCGCCCCAGAATCAGTGCGCTCCTGCGGCCGCATGCGCGGGAGCCTGCCTCACTGCCTTCTGGGGCGCTCCCAATTTCCCGCCCTGTGACAGGGTGGGAAACCAGGGAGTTCCCCAGAAGGCAGTGTGCTCCTGCGGCCGCGTGCGCGGGAGGCTGCTGCACTGCCTTCTGGGGCGTGCCCCAGAAGGCAATGCGGCAGCCTTCCACAAATCGGGACAGTTCAAAAAACCCGCAGGACGTGGGACAAATTGTTTTAAGGCGGGACTGTCCCGCCAAAAGTGGGACGTCTGGTCACCATATCTAAACTAGCCATTCCCCCCCCCCCCCAAGATGGAGTCAAAACGTTTTCTGGTTGCTGTGTGGAGAGCAGGAGATGTCTTATTTTTCCCACCCAATTTCTAACAGCGCTTACTGCAGATTCAATGCACATGTCCTTTCTCTTTTTTCGTTTTGTTTTAAGGGAAGTGTCTTCGAAGCCACAAAAACAAAACAAACAAAGGAAACAGACATAAAAGGAAAAACGTATCATTTTTCCTCTCTTTTTTTGCTTCTTTTTTCCCCCTCATTAGCTTCGCACTTCTGTTTTCTCTGGAACTCGCACCTGCCATTTTCTCCTGCTTGTGATTTTCCATCGTGCCGCCGGCCATTTCAAAGACATGAACTAAACAAATCTCTTGTTGTTTGTGCTCTTCCTCGATTCCTCAAAACAAAACTGAATGAAAAAGGGCAAGCAACATGTGTGCCGAATCAGCAGTCAAAATAAATTTTATTCATGTATTTTTTACACGGAAATGGCAGGGGGGTGAACTGCAAGCAGAGGAAACGTCTGAGGGAAACTTTCACTGAATGGTGGGAGGCATGACGGAGAATAAGTGGAAGAAAATGGTGAGCACGAGCTTTAGGCAAAAACAGAAGTGAAGCTAGTGATGGGGAGGCTGGAAAAATAACTTCTTTCATTGGCAATGCTCCCCCCCCCCCCGTACTATGTGGTAAAAAAAAATCCAAATGTTTCTTTTCATTCCTCTCCTCTTCCCAATATATGTGGTTGACTCTGCCTCCTATGGTAGTCATTTTGTAGCTGGCTCTGCCTCCTGTGGCCGCCATTTTGTAATTGGCTCTGTGTCCTACGGCAGCTATTTCTTAATTGGCTCTGCCTCCTGTGGCCGCCATTTTGTAATTGGCTCTGCGTCCTACGGCAGCTATTTCTTAATTGGCTCTGCCTCCTGTGGCCGCCATTTTGTAATTGGCTCTGCGTCCTACGGCAGCTATTTCTTAATTGGCTCTGCCTCCTGTGGCCGCCATTTTGTAATTGGCTCTGCGTCCTACGGCAGCTATTTCTTAATTGGCTCTGCCTCCTGTGGCCGCCATTTTGTAATTGGCTCTGCGTCCTACGGCAGCTATTTCTTAATTGGCTCTGCCTCCTGTGGCCGCCATTTTGTAATTGGTGGCTCTCGTCCCTCACTGGCAGCTATTTCTTTTTAATTTGGCTCTGCCTCCTGTGGCAGCCATTTTGTGGAAGTTTGCACTTCACCACCCTATTTCACAATTCCTAAAAAATTTGCTCCTAGGGGATGCCAATCAAATCCTTCGTCATGTCTCCAAGAAACAGGAGTCGGAGGGGAACAAAGAAACATAGTTACTTTATTCCATAGGCTGCTACTCACACGCAGCCTGGGTAAAATCACTCTGCAGCTGTGCGCAAGATAACACACTTACTAATTACCGATTACGGTGCAACGGCTGCAGACTCTTAAAACAACCACAATACATTACACCCCTTCCCCCCCTAACTCCTGTAATAATCTGGTGGGATTCTCTTCGCTTTCGCAAGTGATCGTCTCAGCTCACAGCTCTCTGGCTCCTGAGTCTGTGTTTGTTCCTGGTTCTGCAAAACAATTGGACCATTTGCTGTTTCCTTATCCTGCATCTCCATCTGCCCCTATGCTTGCCCCAGATTCCCTCGGGGACAATTTCGAACTATTTGCTGTTTCCTTATCCTGCATCTCCATCCTAAGCCCATAACGCCTCTATAGATTCCTCGAGGGACCTGGGGTTCCTGATCTACTCATTGGACCTGGCACTCTCTTTCTTGCTTGGTCAACATGTCTGCGGGATCCACCCGCCCTTCTTCAGTTTCCACCCTATAAGACAAGGGCCCCTGTTGGCTGCCTCGCTGCAAACCATGCGCAAGGACCCAACACGGACCCTGCTCGCATAATTTGGGACATACGCATTCATCATCCCTATCAAATGTCCGAGGTGCTTTCAAGCACTTGATCTTCTTTTAGGTGGGCCGATCATCCAACTGAATCGGGGATGCGGCCGGTCCAGCTTAGCGTCGTAAAGTTTCACGATTCCGTGCTGCTTCTCCATGGGATCTCCTCCGGTGGCTGTTACGCGGTGTTATGTGCTGTGTTAACAAAAAAAATTCGCCAACCCGGACGGTGCCAATCCCCCCCCCTCTACTATTAAGCGCCTTAATGTCATCGCTTTGTTGTTGTACGCGACCATCCTTTCTGCCTGCCCATTGGTGAGTCGGATGAAAAGGGGCCGGTGGTAACCTGGCGAATAACGCCATTAGCCAGGAGATACTCTAAACTCCCTTGGATACAAGCAGCTGTCCCATTATCCGGATACCACCGTGATCCGGGGAGGCCATGCCAGAGTTGCAAACCGTCTACGCCCAGTGCCCTAATTACTGTTTGTGATGTCATTGACATTACTGGCACTACTTCTAGCCATTTGGAATATGGGAATCCACTCACGATGAGAGAAACACCTGGTCTTGGAAGGCCCTGCAAAATCAATATGTACACCCTTGACCACGGTCTTTGTGTGGACTCCCCATTGATGGGTAGGGGCCTGAGGTGAGGGCAGATCAAGGATCCTGTGCTCCCTGCACCTTGGCCACCCATTCTTCTATTTCACTATCCATCTTTGGCCACCACACACGCAACCTCACGGGCCGAAATGCTCTCTCATTCCTCGCACTATTCCAGGGTGC
This sequence comes from Sphaerodactylus townsendi, assembly GCF_021028975.2. Taxonomy (NCBI): domain Eukaryota; kingdom Metazoa; phylum Chordata; class Lepidosauria; order Squamata; family Sphaerodactylidae; genus Sphaerodactylus; species Sphaerodactylus townsendi. The sequence continues at coordinate 110,176,763 of NC_059432.1, read as the reverse complement.
CCCTACATGCAAGGCCTCCAGCACCCTAATCCTTAAAGCTGCTGGGATCACTACTCTATTTCCCCCACAGTAAGCACCCCTTGTGGACAGATATCTCGATGCTGCCTCTATCTCCAAATGGTCTGAATTTTTTCCCTCTAACTTACCTTAACAATGGCCAACCCTTCCGTACCCAATTCAAGACTGGGGCAAGCACTGGGTCATAGCTGACCTCTCTGCTATTTCTGTTACAGCTTGCACTGGAGGCTCTGATAATGATTCCAACATCAAAACCTCCAAAAGTGGGGAGTGATCTTCCTCCCCTCCTTTGTACTGTGGCGAAGCTGACTCAGCATCCTACTATGCCCAATTTTCTTTCCGACTGGTGCTGCAAGACATAATCATATGCATTCAGGAACATTGCCCACCGCAGCATTCTAGGGGACAATATCTGTGGTGTCTGGCTGGCTTCTGGAGGAAAATAATCCCAACAGCGGCTTAAGTGGTGCTGTAACAATCCTTCACAAATGGTGGCATACCTGCAGTAATCATGAAACTTCTTAACTCAAGCCACTATTGCTAATGCCTCCTTATCTGACTGCTGGCGTAATTCGGCTTCCACAGTTATGTGAATAGCGTCCTAGAATATCACGAATTGAGCTTCCGCATATCCACTCCAATTGATGGCTCAACACTGCTCCAACTCCCGTAGCGGGGGGAGGCATGCATGCGTCAAAATTAATGGCTTCCTCTCATCAAAATGAACCAATTACACTTTCTGATGACAACAATCTTTGGATGACATCTCGAAATGCCTTCTCTCATGCTGACTTGTCCACTGCCACACTGCCCGCTTATCTAATAAAGCGGTTGCAGTGGCTCTACCACTGTGTGCCAATGGCACTTAAGAATGAATGGTAAAAAATTTAGCCAATCCCAAAAAATGCCTGTAGCTCTTGCTTTGACTGGTGGTGCTGGGGCATCCTGGATGGCTCTCACCTTCGCTGATTAATGAATCGGGTGGATTCCCCTTGCATCTTACTCATGTATCCCAAAAAGCTTCTACTTGCGCTTACTCCAAACACACACATTTTTCACGCTTGGACGCATGAACCGCAACCCTACATCTGAGAAGCACTGCAGTACTTTTCCGCATTACCCGTGTCATCAGTTCCCTCCTCCAGTTGCACCCCAGCACTATCAAGACATCATCAAAATACGTGTATGACTCCCCGCAAGTATCTTAATATTTCTTCCATCAAGCTCTGGAATATCCCAGGAGCTACACTCTACTCAAAATTGCGGCGGCTTTACTCTGAATGCCCCCCGTGAGTCACTATCGTCTGGGCTTCTGCAGTGGCGTGTCCACCTAATTTCCCAGCTGTTGGTAATGCTAATGGCTTAGATCTAATTTTGCAAAAACCTTTCCCCTGCCAATGTTGCTAACAACTGACTGGACAACTGGCGCACTGGAGTGCGGATGTTTCTGCAATGCCTATGTTAATTATTGCACTTATAATCGGCACAAATCGCGACATCCCCATTGGCCTTCAGGGGGGTCTGGTGGAGTTTCCCCATTTTGCATTTACCACTTGGTTCCGAGTATTCCCTGTTCCAATAACCACGATCCTAATTCTACATCATCCACTTTAGAGCATTTAGCAAAAGCAAATGGAATCTGGCGTGATTTTAGGCAGACGTGTTAAGGATACTGGAAGGATCAAGATACAATGATATAGGTGGACCCGCTTTATACTGCCCCAGTCCCTCAGGCAAACACACACTCTTAAATTCCTTCCACTAGCACCTCCCATGTTAACTTGCTAACCTCTGCTTGAATTCCAGTAGTGCAGTTCCCTAACCTCCCGAACCACAGTCTCTTTAGCCCCAATAGGCTTGTCCGCCTTTCCTTCCACCTATTAACAATTGCAAACATCCATCAAACATATGATATTTCACATGCACATTACACATGCCAACCACAGGTACTCTATGTCCCTTTGATAATCCAGTGAAAGTGGTAGAAGTCACAAGATCTAATGTCCAAATCATCTCTGGGTGGGCAAAATGTCTTTAAGTAAGTGTCCCATGAAGCTTGATGGAGAATGCTGACCCAGAATCCACTTCCATCACACAGCAGGGACATCCCTGGATCTCCTCACAGATCCACCGTCTAACTTATGCTGTGGATCTTTCCGGGTTGCAGTGAAGTTAATTACATCAGCTGCATGAACACCATCCACACTGCTGCTCAAGTAAGGGGTTGGCCAGCCAAGCCAGCTACATGGGGACAAAGCAAGGTGCATCCACAGAGTGTGTAGCAGATGAGCGAGGAACATGTCTTCTTGGTCCTTGATGTCTTCCTTTTTTTTCTCTGCACACTCTCCCAATATGCCCCCAATGTTTTACAACAGAAACATTGTTGCCCTCTTCTAAATTCCTACACCCTTTCTCTCTCTCTTATGGGGCTCCTACCACAACTCAAACATTTCTCTGTTGACATCCTCCCTCTGCTGTTGGTGGTGGTCTCCCCATCTTCGATTACACCATGCTGCACAGTCTCTGGAATTTCACCCATTGCCAGGGTCTACAGTCCCACTTGCCAGCTGTTTGCAGTCTCGTGTGTGCTCCTGGCTTGTCGTGACTACTCCCGAAAGTAGAGGCTGCAGCAAGTTCAAAATTCAAGGCTTCTTGGTATGCCGTTTGGAAAGTCAGGAGTCTGTCTTTTGCCAGCAGCAACTTTTGCAATGATGCCTCTCTCGGGCCACAGACCAAACGATCCCTTAACATTTCTTCCAAATTGGAGAAAATGCATTGTTGTGCCAACCGTCGTAAGTAAGGCTGCACAACATAGTAATCTGCAATGCTTTCAGACCCTCCTGATCACGCGTTTGTAAGCTTACTCCGTCTGGCTATTTCTGACGGTTGGGGGGAAATGAAATGAAGTTCCTTAATGCAGTCAATATCTCTACAAGTGGCGTTTGCTTGATAAAGTCTCTTGGCGCTATCAATGCTAAAAGGCGAGGTCAGAAACACCCCTTCACCAGAGGCTCAAAAATACAGCTCTTTTCTTCTTTCTGGGTCTGTTATGCGCCATTTGCCAGAAGATAAAATTCAATCGAGGCCTCATAAACTCACCGCTTCAAAGGAAACTCCAAATTAAACTGTTCCAGCTTTAGCCCTTGAAAGGCCATAATTTGCCTTACTCACAATATTCCACGCTTCACTAAAACCTTCCAAAGACCTTTCATAAGTTCATCCTCTCGTCACCAATATGTCATGTCTCAAGGAAACAGGGAAGTCCGGAGGAACAAAACATAGTACCTTTATTCCATAGCTGCTACTCTCACACATAGCCTAAAATCACTCTGCAGCTGTGCTCAATATAACACACTTACTGATTACCAATTACAGTGCAACAGCTGCAGACTCTTAAAACAATACAATACATTACAAAATCAATCTAAAAAGGGAAAGAAACCCAAATGCGAAAAACATAAAGACTGAGAAATATATGGAGTTGGAAAGAAAAGTGATATTGAAAATGGTATAGAACACCAAAACAACTAGCATATATGATTAAAGGACTTAGTCCTAAATGCTGGCACTGCGGCGATCAAGAGGCATATTATAGCCATATGTGGACGGAATGCATAGAAGTGAAAATTTTTTGGACAACTGTAATGTTATATATCAAGAAACTGGTGATTAATATTGGGATAAATAATGATTTAAGGTTATGGGTGTAATGGAGGATAGGAGGGTAGATAAAAATATAGCTACATGTATAAAATAATGGTCAAAGCAGCACATGCAACAATAGCTTTAGGCTGGAAAGAAAAGAAAAAATGGACAATCAAGAAATGGTTGGAATACATCTGGGATCAAGTGACACTGGACATTTTCGAAATAATAACAAAGAATAAACTGTGGCAAGATAAACAGAGGCGTTTAAATCTTGAAGATATGGACCATATACGAGGACTGGATGACAGAAGCTGGAGTCAATGAGGAGAAATGGGAGAAGAGATTACAAAGAATGAACTTACTGCTGTTTGATAAAACTATGAAAAAAATATAGGGGGGAGGGGGGAAAGGGGGAAAATGTATTGTTTGAAAACGAATGAAGAAAAGTATTAATATAAAATGTAATATTCAAATGATACAATAAAAATCAATAATAAAAAAAGAAACCCAAATGCACTGTAGTCCATTAGTGTCATCAACCTAGGGAAATTAAAAAAAAATTGTGATCCTTTCCTCTGCAGGAGTTTTCCTTACCAACGGCCATACTTGGAAGCAGCAGAGGCGCTACGCCTTCACTGTCCTCCGGATCATGGCGACGACCATCCAACAACGAATACAAGAGGAAGCTGACCATCTTACGAAGGTGCTGACAAGCAAGCAAGGTAGACGACTCTCACCGTCAGGCAACTGCAATGCACTCCTGCTCTGCTAAGGGGACCACTCCTGGGAAACTGGATTCAAGCCCAGTGGCACCTAAGAGGCCAATCAGATTCCCAGAGTATGAGATGGAGATGCAGGAGAGCCAGTGTGGTATAGTGGTTAACAGCAGGTGGACTCTAATCTGGAGAACCAGGTTTGATTCCTCACTTTTTCACATGAGCGGTGGACTCTTATCTGGTGAACAGGATTTGTTTCCCCACTCCTACATTCTTGCTTGGTGACCTTGGCTAGTCACAGTTCTCTCAGAACTCCCTCAGCCCCACCTACCTCACAAGGGGTCTGTTGTGGGGAGAGGAAGGGAAAGGAGTTTGTAAGTCGCCTTGAGTCTGCTTGCAGGAGAGAAAGGCAGGGTATACATCCAAACTCTTTTTCTTATATCCCAGTCCGAAGGTGGAAAGGGTACTATAAAGAAGGGAGTCAGGATGCGAAGGTATCATGCAACACCTCTCTCACCTTCGGACTGGGGTATAAGGGATCAGGTATCTCCATTCCGACTTATATCTGATGGAGCTTTGACTCTCGAAAGCTTATACACCGAAGCTCTTGTTGGCGCTACTGGGCTCGAATCTTGTTCTTCTGCCAGAGATCAACGAGGTTACTCTCTGAAACTATCTTCTGGGAAGCTGTGGAGAATGGTGCACTTTGCTCCAACAAGAAGCCAAGAGCTGCCACTGCTGCCCCGCATCAATCCACCCTCCCTTGCCGCCGCACTGCCCTGTTTGGGGGGAAAGGGGGTTTGCTGGTTTGCTTTGGCACCAGCTAATCTCCCTGATGGGGTCAAGGCAAGGGCTGGTGGAATCAACGGTTTTTGGCTTTCGAAAGAGAAACGGCTGTTGCTGGGGATGTGCTGGTATGCCAACGTGAGGTGGTTGGTTCGTTTTCTCCCTTCCTGAGGACTCAGGATTTCACTTGCGACCTGAGCAGGAGGGAATCACATTTCTTCCTCAGGATTTCACTCATGGAGAAGTCAGTGGTGGGATCCAGAAATTTTAGTAACAGGTTCCCATGGTGGTGGGATTCAAACAGTGGCGTAGCGCCAATGGGGCTGGGTGGGGCATGACGGGGGCGTGGCCGGGCATGACAGGGGCGGGGCATTAATAATTTCTCTGTTACTGTAAAAAACTCTTAACTGTAAAAAAAAGTTACTAATTTCCAGCTGGCATCTTTCTGTCCATAATTTAAACTCATTCTAGCAAGTCCTATCGTCTACTGCCAACAGAAACAACTACTTCTCCTCTAATTGACTGCCTGTCAAATACTTAACACTTTCAAATACTTAGAAATCAAAAGAAGGATACTTTCCTTAAACAAGGAACTTTACCTTATTTCTAAAACATGTTTTTAAAACAGCCCAACAGGGAGAATGATCCCGTTTTCTACCTTCGCTAACCAGCCACATAGGAAACAACAGGACTGTATGATTTTTGGACCTAATGGAATTTCTAACGGAAAAGCAGACCCAATTAGTAACCCCCTCTCGGCACACACAAATAATTAGTAACCCACTCTCGGGAACTGGTGAGAACCTGCTGGATCCCACCTCTGGGAGAAGTCCATTATCTTATCTGAATTTCTGCATGAGAAGGAGAAGTAGCAAACCAAGTCGTTGAAGGCTTTCAAATCAGCAACAAGGGTCAGGTGTGAGGGACTCTCATAGTGTGGCAAGGGTGGATTGGAAAGTTACATGGAACCCCCAGCAAGGCCAGCTGAAAAGCCAAGATGGCTCTTTTTGGCACCAACCTGGAATGGAAGCAAGAGGCCAGGCTTTGCCTTTTGTGGGTTATCAGTGGCACCAGAGCCTTAGCCAAGGGGCCTCTTCAGGACACCTCCATGAATAAGAAGAGTTTGGATTTACATCCCCCCTTTCTCTCCTGTAAGGAGATATATCAGGAATGATATATAAGGTGGTGCAGTTTGTGTATGATCAACAGAGTTACTTCTGTGTAGCCCAGAAAGTTACAGTGAAATGCCAGTGATAAGTACCATGTTAAAGGAGCAGCAGTGGCGTAGGAGGTTAAGAGCTCGTGTATCTAATCTGGAGGAACCGGGTTTGATTCCCAGCTCTGCCGCCTGAGCTGTGGAGGCTGATCTGGGGAATTCAGATTAGCCTGTACACTCCCACACACTCCAGCTGGGTGACGTTGGGCTAGTCACAGCTTCTTGGAGCTCTCTCAGCCCCACCTATCTCACAGGGTGTTTGTTGTGAGGGGGGAAGGGCCCCTTTGAGTCTCCTGCAGGAGAGAAAGGGGGGACATAAATCCAAACTCTTCTTCTTCTTCAAAGGGGCTTACAGTCTGCTTTCCCTTTCCCCTCCCCTCACAACGAACTCCCTGTGAGGTGGATGGGGCTGAGAGAGCTCCGAAGAACTGTGACTAGCCCAAGGTCACCCAGCTGGCATGTGTTAGAGTGTACAAGCTAATCTGGTTCACCAGATAAGCCTCCACAGCTCAAGCGGCAGAGTGCAGAATCAAACCCTGTTCTCCAGATTAAAGTGCATCTGCTCTTAACCACTACACCACGCTGGCATGGTGCTACCCAGTTCAAAAATGGCTGGTGGCAGCACAAGAACAATGAAGGGGCCCTTATCCACTGTCAGCATTGCTGCCGGTGGGGTCTGAGCCAAGAAATATCTGTGAGGCAGTGCCATTGGGCCCATTCAGCTGAGACACGCGAGGGTTATACCCAACGTAGTCTATGCTTAAATACATGGTTACCATTTGCCCCCTTCTGGAAGGGAATCCCCCACTGACACTCATTTCTGCACCCCCCCCCCCAAGAAACTGAAAGGCATCTATGATGTGATACTCTAGGAATTATCCTAAACTGTATGGTAAAACAGAGAGATTGGTGGATTTCTAGAGCGCCATGCGACATAGTGACATCGCCAAGATGGTGTAGTGGTTAAGAGCAGTTGAATTCTAATCTGGATAACTCTCTCTTCCTCCTCCTTGATGTTAGGGAATTGGAGAAATTGGTGATTTTGGTGTTGTTTGATGTATGTGTTTCCAGTTTTCTTAGCCACTTCCTACTTTGAGTAAACAGTTGAATTCTAATCTGGATAACCTACTCTCTTCCTCCTCCTTGATGTTAGGGAATTGGAGAAATTGGTGATTTTGGTGTTGTTTGATGTATGTGTTTCCAGTTTTCTTAGCCACTTCCTACTTTGAGTAAACAGGGTTTCGAAATGTGAATACATACATAAATTTGAAATAGCTTGTTTTGCTTTTGCAAATGCCTTCACATGAGCAGCAGATTCTCATCTGGTGAACTGGATTTGTTTCCCCTCTCCTCCAGCTGGGTGACCCTGAGCTAGTCACAGTTCTCTCCAAACTCTCTCAGCCCCACCGACCTCATAAGATGTTTGTCGGGAAGAGAGGTGCAGAAGGTGATTGTAAGCCACTTTGAGACTCCTTACAGTTGAGAAAAGCGGAATATGAAACCAACTTTTCTTCTTCCTCTGCCAAAAAGGATATTGCAGAACCATGCAAGTCCATTCCTGTGTGTCTCCACTCCGCCCCCCCTCCCCAATTCTCTCATCAGTTTCTAGCCAAGGGGCTGGCAAGGCTACTGAAATCCAAGCAGCGGGGTCTCGTAGCACTGCCACTAACTCAAGGGCTTGGCTCAGCTTGCTCAAGGTCACCAGTGACTCTCCGGAGCTGTGTCCAGCTAGGGACTTTACTGGCACATTAAAGGACCAATGTGCAAATATGGTTCCCAAATAGTTCCCAAGCTTAACATATCCTGGATTAAGAGGTAGAGGCCTCTTCTGCACATGAAGAAGAATCAACTTTCAAACCACTTGCACGATCGTTTGCAAGTGAATGTTGCTATTTCGCACAGTAAAAGCCAGCAGCAACGTGCATTGAAAGTGGATTGAAAATGCATTATTCGGCATGTGCGGAAGGGGCCAAAGATTTCACACCGCATGGAATGGCGGAAGCCCCTGTTCTACTTTTTTCAACTTCTTTTCTTTCACTTTGTTGTTTGCAAATTCCTCTCTTTGAGTTGCTCTTTCTCTGTGACTGATAACTCCCATGGTCCTAAATGTAGCAAAATGGAAAGGGATGCACATAGAAGCAAAAAAACCAAACTTCACATGCACGCTACAAGGGTCAGTGCTATCAGTCACAGACCAGGAAAGGGATTTGGGCGTCTTAGTTGATAGTTCCATGGGAATGTCAACTCAATGCATGGCAGCTGTGAAAAAGGCAAACTCTATGCTGGGGATAATTAGGAAAGGAGTTGATAATAAAACTGTAAGGATTGTCATGCCTTTATATAAAGCAGTGGTGCAACTGCACTTGGAGTACTGTGTTCAGTTCTGGTCGCCACATCTCAAAAAGGATATCGAAGAGATAGAAAAAGTGCAGAGAAGGGCAACAAGGATGATTGAAGGATTGGAGCATCTTCCTTATGAGGAGAGGCTGCAGCGTTTGGGACTCTTTAGTTTAGAGAGGAGACATCTGAGGGGGGATATGATTGAAGTCTATAAAATTATGCCTGGGGTAGAAAATGTTGACAGAGAGAAATTTTTCTCTCTTTCTCACAATACTAGAACCAGGGGACATCCATTGAAAATGCTGGGGGGAAGAATTAGGACTAATAAAAGGAAACACTTCTTCACGCAACGTGTGATTGGTGTTTGGAATACGCTGCCACAGGAGGTGGTGATGGCCACTAACCTGGATAGCTTTAAAAGGGGCTTGGACAGATTTATGGAGGAGAAGTTGATTTATGGCTACCAATCTTGATCCTCCTTGATCTGAGATTGCAAATGCCTTAACAGACCAGGTGCTCAGGAGCAGCAGCAGCAGCAGTCCATTGCTTTCACCTCCTGCCTGTGAGCTCCCAAAGGCACGTGATGGCCCACTGCGAGTAGCAGAGTACTGGACTAGATGGACTCTGGTCTGATCCAGCAGGCTCCTTCTTATGTTCTTATGTTCTTATGTTCTTATGTCAAGACTGGACCCTTTTTCTCATATTCACAGGGTTGACCTTTGGGCCTAAAACCGACATGATCCATGCCGTCGCCAACGTCATCTGTGCCGCTGTGTTCGGTCACCGCTTTTCCAAGGAGGACGAGTCTTTTAACAAGATGATAGAAGCCGTCTACTCAATCATCTCTTCCTCATACACTTCCTGGGGCATGGTGAGCATCTTAGCAGGCAGTCTGGAGTAATTGTTCTTCTTGGGTTTTTCTCACTCTTTCCTGCACCAAATCTCCACACAGATCTCCTAAAACGTTTGCAAAATGTTTTCAATCCCCCTCCCTTTGTTCATACTCAAAACGATTCCTGGCTGCCATTTTGTGATTTTTTCCCCCCTCTTTTTAAAGTTTTGCGTTGCATCGAAATTTCAGTGCTTCACAAACCTTTCTCTACTGCTCGTATACTTGATGCTTTGAAGATTCCCCTCCCCAAATAAAAGAACAAACAGCTAAATGCTGCAAACAAATAGGCGAGGGGGAATGGAGCGAGCTTGGAAGATGGCGCTGAGGAGGTAATTCAGGGAAGCAGAGAACTGAGGGAAACGTTGTCAATAGACTGCACAAGCAATTGAAGACGTTTTCAAAATGTTTAAACCAGAGAGTCACTTTAAAGAGGGATTGATTGATTGATTGATTGATTGATTGATTGATTGATTGATTGATTGATTGATTGATTGATTGATTGATTGATTGATTCATTCATTCATTCATTCATTCATTCATTCATTCATTTATTGTTTAGTTTTCTATACCGCCCTATCCCTGTTTGGGGTAACATGAATGTGGAACTCCATGGAGGAAATGTATTATTTCCTGCCTCAAAATGTTTTTAAAGGTTTGTGCGGAAAAGGTCAGGATTCGCTGAGCAGCTCGCAAGCTGTACACAATAGTTGTTTCGCAGGCCATCTGCAGCTCCGCATCTAATTTCAAATCAGGGCCCAAGTAGGGAAGCTGTTAGTTTCTTGCCTTGAAAAGGGTACAGGGTTGCCATAAATTGGCCGTGACTTGACAGCACTTTACATCATCCGAGCCACTGATGTCATGAGGTACAATCTGATTTAGTCCAATATTTGCCCTAAGTCTAGGTTTACTTTTACATAGTACATCAGTCCTAAAGTACTAAAGAGCGCAATTCTGTTTTAAAAAACTGGTTTGGGGGAAATAACACGGGGCAGATTCGTTTTAGGGGCGGAGTCTGTGTGAAGTTCCCCCCCCAAAGGGTTTTCACCACCCTATTCCCATGTTTATTGGCCCATGCAGAAGAGGCCAGAGTGGAAGTTAATTTTAAGCCATTTTGAGATTCCCTAAAGGTAGAGAAAAATGGGGCATAAAACCTACTCTCTTCCTCCTCCTTGATGTTAGGGAATTGGAGAAATTGGTGATTTTGGTGTTGTTTGATGTATGTGTTTCCAGTTTTCTTAGCCACTTCCTACTTTGAGTAAACAGGGTTTCGAAATGTGAATACATACATAAATTTGAAATAGCTTGTTTTGCTTTTGCAAATGCCATCTCTTTGGTTCCTTGGTCAAAAAGGCGCTGTTTTCTTGCTGCAAGATGGCAAACCATCTGCTTTTACTACCTTGCCCTTATATAAAGCAGTGCCCTTATATAAAGCCGTGGTGCGACCGCACTTGGAGTACTGTGTCCAGTTCTGGTCGCCACATCTCAAAAAGGATATTGAGGAGATAGAAAAGGTGCAGAGAAGGGCAACAAGGATGATTGAGGGACTGGAGCATCTTTCCTATAAGGAGAGGCTGCAGCGTTTGGGACTCTTTAGTTTGGAGAGGAGACGTCTGAGGGGGGATATGATTGAAGTCTATAAAATTGTGCCTGGGGTAGAAAATGTCGACAGAGAGAAATTTTTATCTCTTTCTCACAATACTAGAACCAGGGGGCATTCATTGAAAATGCTGGGGGGAAGAATTAGGACTAATCAAAGGAAACACTTCTTCACGCAACGTGTGATGGGTGTTTGGAATATGCTGCCACAGGAGGGGGTGATGGCCACTAACCTGGATAGCTTTAAAAGGGGCTTGGACAGATTTATGGAGGAGAAGTCGATCTATGGCTACCAATCTTGATCCTCCTTGATCTGAGGTTGCAAATGCCTTAACAGTCCAGGTGCTCAGGAGCAACAGCCGCAGAAGGCCATTGCTTTCACATCCTGCACGTGAGCTCCCAAAGGCACCTGGTGGGCCACTGCGAGTAGCAGAGTACTGGACTAGATGGACTCTGGTCTGATCCAGCAGGCTCCTTCTTATGTTCTTATGTTCTTATGTTCTTGAAGCATTTCTGGAAAGTTTTCAGATCCCAGAGCCCGTTCCTCATTTCCACCATGTCCTTTCGCCTTCAGCTGTACGATTCCTTCCCGAAGATTATGCACCACCTGCCAGGTGTCCACCAAAAGGTCTTGAAACGCAGCGACTTCTTGCATGAGGTTGTGAGGAAAGAAGTGCAAAGCCATAAGGCCAAATGGAAGGAAGGGGACAGACCCCTGGACTTTATTGACTTCTACCTGGATCACATAGCAAAGGTAAGAACGGGCAAGTAGCTTAGAACCAATTTGTGCTTCGCTTCATAGTCATTATTGACTAGATTGCTGTGAAAAAACACCATAAGAGCATCAAAGATGCCGTACTGGGTCAGATCAAGGGCTCCGCTGTTGTATTCTGTCCAGGATCCAAACTGCCTTACATGCATTTACTGGGAATCTCCAGATTTATTCCTCTAGCTCTTCTCTAGAAGATTACCTGGCTTTTCTGAGGATTAGGACAGATTGTGGGAAAGAGGACCCTGGAATGTTCATGGAAACTCCCTGCTGTAGTGGTTAAGAGCAGGTGTACTCTAATCTGGAGGAACTGGGTTAGATTCCCTGCTCTGCCGCTTGAGCTGTTGAGGCTTATCTGGGGAACTAAATTAGCTTGTGCACTCCCGACACATGCTAGCTGGGTGACCACAGTTCTTTTGAGTTCTCTCAGCTCCACCTACCTCACAGGGGGTTTGTTGTGAGGGAAAGGAGCTTGTAAGCCGCCTTGAGTCTCCTTACAGGAGAGAAAGGGGGAGATATAAATCCAACTTGTTTTCTTCTCCTCCTCCTTCCATTTGAAGTGAAAAAGCATTCTAAAATGCCAGACAGCTCCCATTAATTTATAAATCATACACAGATGGACGGGCAAGATGGCGGTAACAGGAGGTGTTTATGATTCCATCCGTTGTGTAAAGGTCTGTTACTCCAGTCAATAATTGAGACTCAGGAATATTTCAAGAGCTTTATTGAACCATGTCAGATCCTAGGGTAAAGAAAGCCAGAGTTAACGCTCTGTCTTCTGCTCTTAGTATATATTGTAAAACATTGCTCTTTAGGACCATCCCCTCTCCTAACTATTCTCAAAACAATCAGCTAAGGTGAACCAGGTGTGTTTCCACACTCCTACATTCCTGCTGGGGGACCTTGGGCTAGTCACAGTTCTTCGGAACTCTCTCAGCCCCACCTGCCTCGTAAGGTTCTGTTGTGGGGAGAGGAAGGGAAAGGAGCTTGTAAGCCACCTTGAGTCTCCTTACAGGAGAGAAAGGTGCGGTATACATCCAAACTCTTCCTCTTCTAAGAAATACCAGCAGTGGTGGGATCCAAAAATTTTAGTAACAGGTTCCCATGGTGGTGAGATTCAAACTGTGGCGTAGCACCAATGGGGCTGGGCAAGGCACGACGGGGGCGTGGCCAGGCATTCTAGGGGCTGTGGCAAGGACGCAGCCACTGCGCCAGTCCTTGGGCGGGAAACGAATGCACGCAGGCGCAGGCTGCCACGCACGCCGGTGCACCTCCTGCTAGACTGCTTCAAGTTCTGCGTGCGACTGCTGAGAGGAGGGGCGTCACTAAGGCAAAAATCACGTGGCAAAATCACCAATGAGTCGCCCCCTCTCGGCACACACAAATAATTAGTCACCTACTCTCGGGAACCTGTGAGAACCGGCTGGATCCCACCTCTGAATACCAGCCTTTAATGTTGTTAAGAAGGGTTGTCCAGATGGCATCATCCCAGCTCATCATTCCGGGTTCTGTTATTTGGTCACGTTGAAGTGTGATAGAGACAGAGCGCAGCAATTGGCTTTTGTTTATATGAAAGTCAAAACTCCACCAGCATGGACCCAGCATAGTGTAGCGGTTAAGAGTGGTGGTCTCTAGTTTGGAGAACCAGATTAGATTCCCTACTTCTCCACACGAAGCCTGCAAGGAGACCTTGGGCTAGTCACAGTTCTCTCAGGGCTCTCTCAACCCCATCTACCTCACTAGGTCTCTGTTGTGGGAAGAAGAAGGGAAGAAGTATGTAAGCCGCTTTGAGACCACTTACCATTGAGAAAAGCGGGGTATAAAGCCAAACTTCTTTAACTCTTCCTCCGATTTCAGGATTAATGGCGTAGGAGGTGAAGCGCTCTTGTATCTAATCTGGAGGAACCGGGTTTGATTCCCCGCTCTGCCGCCTGAGCTGTGGAGGCTTATCTGGGGAATTCAGATTAGCCTGTGCACTCCCACACCCGCCAGCTGGGTGACCTTGGGCTAGTCACAGCTTCTCGGAGCTCTCTCAGCCCCACCTACCTCACAGGGTGTTTGTTGTGAGGGGGGAAGGGCAAGGAGATTGTCAGCCCCTTTTTAGTCTCCTGCAGGAGAGAAAGGGGGGATATAAATCCAAACTCTTCTTCTTCTTATAAATTGTCTTGATCATTAGGACACTTTATAAATTTAATTCATAAATTTAATGTAATTCCTTTAATTAACATTGCGTGGCTTGCTGATATTCTTCAACTCATTCCACTGACAGACCAAAGACGACCCAACGTCCACTTTCAGTGAAGATAATATGGTTCAAATTATGGTCGACTTTTTAATCGGAGGGGCGGAGAACACGGCCTCCCTTTTATGTGGATCGCTGCTTTTAATGATAAAGCATCCAGAGGTTCAAGGTGGGTCAATGCCGTTGCATTGCCAATTGATAATGTTTGCGTGCATGTCCATTGAGCAAAGATCATGTGCCCAGTTTAGATAACTCCAGTCACACGAATGCATGCGCAATGATTGGGGTCGTGCATGTCCATCGGTGCAAATGCAGAATTCCTCGGTGAAGAGAGCCTGCATCAAGTGCTTCTACTTTTCTACACAGCACAAACAAAACGTTTTGAGGGCATTAAAAGAAGCATTTTGGGGAGGTACTCCACACAGATTCCCCCCCCCCCCAAATGTCCTCAGTACATTTTATTTCAGCGCAACTTGGTTTTTTTAGAGAACGCTAAACTAGTGTTAGGTCTCGAACCTTGAATCAATAAACAGACTCCGTATTGTTCATCATCAGCATTTATTGGAAGGCAATGAAGCACCCAGCTTGTTAAAGCCAGTTCTGGCAAACTTGGCTTTTACTATTCCCTTTATTCAGAAATAGAATAGAATAGAATAGAATAGAATAGAATAGAATAGAATAGAATCCGCCGCTGACGGCCCCGATGCCGTCGAACTCCAAGCCCAGCCCGCCCGTGTCAGTCAGCGGGTAACGGCCAGTCGGCTTCCAGGCTGCGGAGTTCCACAGGGGCAGCAGAAGCGCCCAGCAGGGCAGCAGCCGAAGCATCCCGGCAGGCGGCGCGAGGACAGGCAAGGCAGCAAGCCGCCGCGCGCCCGCGCTCCTTCAGCGACAGAAGGCGGAGGCAGAGGCACCTCCGCAGCCAGTTTAAAATGACACCCGCCACGCCCGCGTGGTCATGTGACCCGCGGTCACGTGACGAGGAAAGCGGGGGAGGAAATAGAGTGTAAAGAAAAACGGGGGGCAGGAACTCGACTCTCTCGTGCGGATGTTTTCCCGCGGTCACGTGAAGGGGATTTTCCGGTTCTTTTTCGTGGCCGGCGTTCCAAAGGGGCGGGGAAGGGATGAGGAGGTGACCGATTGATGACCCCAGGTGTGAGTCCTCGCGCCAGCCACGCCCCTCGCCGTGACGTTGCCTGCACTCCCGCCTGACTACTGGAATGTCCCATTGCCTTGTGGCGGAGGTCGTGAGGAGGGGACTGTGGCATGCAAGAGACCGCTACGGTGGCTGGAATCTGATTTGCTTGGATAAATCGTTTCTGATAGTCAGATTGCTGGGCGTTGTGGTTTGTGGCGATGTGTCTGTCAGGCGCCTGCGAGATGTGTATCTGGGGTGTGAATGTTGTAACAAATGTTTAAAAAATATATCCTGGTCGTGTGAGTTCAGTGGTAAGTCTGCCACGGAGAGAAACATATCTCTTTGTGACATGCCTCTGAAGATGACAGCCGTACACGTGGGCAAACTGTTAGGAGCAAAAATGACCAGACTGCAGCGGCTCAGCTGGAAAACTCACAACAGCCAGTTGATTCCAGCTGTGAAAGGCTTTGACAATGCATGCAAGTCTGATTGCTTTAAATGGAATTGGGCCATCCTAAAAACAGGCTGTTGTGAGTTTTCTGGGCTGCGGGACCATGGTCTGATGGTTTTAGCACCTCACATTTTGCCCAAATCTATGGCTGGCATCTTCAGAGTAAGATGTCCACATTAGGAGTTCAGATCAGGCCACAGCCACACAGGCCAGAAAACCCACAGACCACAGCCACACAGCCCAGAAAACCCACAAGAACCAGTTAATTCTGGCCATGCAAGCCTTCGACAATACATAGTCCTAAGAATACTTTCCTGGTGTTAGGCCTTATGGAATACACTGGGTGTAGGATTCTGAATCTGAGGAGATCTGCTTAGGATGGCATTGTTACTCTTTGATGGTTTGCCTTTTCAAAGTACTAAGTGGCTTTAACATCAGTTCTGTGGCTTTTAGAAAAGAGGTCTCTTCAATCGTGCATTGGATGCAGTTACATTACGGGCACACACACTTATTGGTTATTCAGACCAAACATTACTGAATGTGGTTGAGCTATATTGTAATTAGAACCCTACAGCGAGTTTAAACTTCAAGACTTCAGCATTTTAAGTTATTTTATTAAAGCCGTCTACTGCAGAAGCTTCCATTGGTCAAGACCGTTGAACAATAAATGATATTATGTTGTAGATTGAATATGGAAACAGAACTTAGCAGTGATTCTTTCTCTCCTGACGTTATTAGATTTGTGGTGGCTGGCATCTTCAGAGGATGCCAGCCACAGATGGAGGCGAAAAGTCAGGCAAGAATGCTGCTAGAACACGGCCATACAGCCCAGAAACCACACAGCACCCCAGTGATTCCGGCCGTGAAAGCCTTTGACAATACAATGAATATATTGTGTCAGTCACATACACTCAGCCTAACCTAATTTACAGAATCATTGTAAAAATGAAGTGGAGGAGTGGAGACCGATGTAAGCTGTTTTGGATCCTTACGAAAGAGATTGGCAGTATATAAATAAAGTAAATAATACATAAGTAATATATGTAATGGATTAAGAAAGGCAGTGAGAGCTGAAGGAATAAGAATTGGTGTGAGAATAAGGATATAACGTGTGTCCTTGTTTTTATCTGTGAATTATTGGGGGATATGACACTTGAATGCCTAACGTCTGTTAACTGAAACATGTTCTTCAGTCAGAGGGTTACAGTTATTTACAGTCCCAAAGTAATAATTTAGCAGGATTGATGACATAGATTATTTGGTGACAAGGAACCTCCAGACAAATTCTTACTCCCACAATTTAAAATATTTAATTACAGAGGTGTAAAGTCACCTATTTCTCATTCATCTGCTAAATTGGCAATGATTCATAGATGTGTATAATGATAACCATCATATCACAAGAATGTCAATCAATAAATGAATGCCACCTGCAAAAATGAGGTTCTGACTGATTGGGATAAATCCAACCAGCTTTTTCACTCAATGTAACCCAGTTACTATGGTCTCCATCCCTTGTGGCTTTTGTCCATGCAAGTTCTCTGGTCCCCTGCATAGCCTTTTGGGGTGGTCAAAGGGGAGCCCTCTTTTCTTTCTTTTTAGTAGAAAAACTGGTTGGACCCAGCCCATAAATTTGAATATCATCAGGGTGATTAATCTGCAAGCCACTGACTGTGTTGTGGGTTTTGCAAGTTAATTTCAAAATGGAATGACAGAGCCAAAGATTTCACCTCAGATAAAATTGCTGTACTAAAAATATCTAATTCACACATTTGTTAAAACTACTTAATGCAACACACCCTGGTTGAGTGAAAAACAACAACCACATATTGTATTAGTCATGATATCATGCCATAACCTGGATATCTCAGACAATATGTGGCATGGACCTGCAAGAGGCCAAGGCAACTAGAAAGGGTCAGTGACAGCTTGTTTTGTTGGCTGCAAAGGGTCTTTTTTTGGTCACAAAAAAAGATTAGGTAGTTACAATCCAGAGACAGTTTTCCTACCAGTAGGGGTTTTATTTAAAGCAAATGAGGCATAACATGACATCTCTGACTGTTATCTAATGATTTGAGGTAGTTTTACTTTTTCTGTCATCAGTGTATCTAATTTTCAACATGGCCAAACAGGGATATTTAAATCCCAAGACTGCAGCCATGAACAGACAAGACCTTTTACAAACCAGAAAAAAAATCAATTTTTGAAGAAAAATTTGACCAAGAACAAGCCACAGGAATAAAGATAAACAGCCACCACTTCATACATCAAGATAATCATTCATTGTATAGGGAAACTGATGAAGAAACATAACCTACAAACAATCTACAGACCCACTAAGAAAATTCAACAAATGCTATGTTCAGCAAAGGATAAGAGGAATCCTCTAACTTCTTCAGGAGGCTACCGCATACCATGTAGCTGTGGACAAGTCTACATAGGAACCACCAAACACAGCGCCCAGACACAAATCAAAGAACATGAAAGGCACTGCAGACTAATTCAGCCGGAAAGATCAGCAATAGCAGAACACATGATAAACCAAGCTGGGCATAGAATATTATTTGAAAACACAGAAATTCTGGACCACTCTGACAACCACGATGTCAGACTACACAGAGAAGCCATTGAAATCCACAAGCACATTGGGTCCCCATTGTGGAGAAACGTGGGATATTAATGAAGTAAATAAATAATGAATATAGCTAAAAACTGAGGGGCAGATGAAAAGTTAGTGGGTTGTGGTTGGGAAGGAAAGGAAAGGAAAGGAAAGGAAAGGAAAGGAAAGGAAAGGAAAGGAAAGGAAAGGAAAGGAAAGGAAAGGAAAGAGGAGGATATGGGGGCTGCCAGGAGTAAGGAAGGAGGAAATAGTTTGGGGAAGGGGATACAAAGGAAAGTGACATGCCCCTGAAAGTTATTGCAGGTTCCCCACCACACAACTGGACCAAACTGGCAGCCAACATTGCCCAACAGTTTTCCTGGGAAAAGGCTGCCAGTGGGAGTGAAGGAGAGGAAAATGAAGATGGAGAAGCAGATAAAAGTTGGTTGGCCGGTGGATGGGAAGAAAAGATGCAAACAAAGAAAGGGGCAATGGGGTTTTTCAGGGAAGGGACAGTGGAAATAGTGGAGGTGTATAAGAGCCCCCTCTCACTCTTTGTGGGTCCCCTACTTGACACAATCTGTTGTTTAAAGGGGACGCTACAGCCAGTTCATAGGATTGGGATCAAAGTAGTGATTTGCTCAGTCTCAGTACTTCTTGAGTGTAAAATAGGTAAATGTTTTCTGAAATGGTCTCAGTTTTGCACTATGAGCAAAACTGGGAGGGGAGGGAAACTATATATATATAGAAATTGAAAAATGGATATGTACAGTACAATATTGAAGGGAAGGGAAACTGAACAGGTGCCCCTGGAGGCAGTTTTGGGATGGATGAGGGCTAACAAGCTGAAGATTAATTCCAGCAAAATGGAGATATTACTAATATGGGGAAGTCCTCCTCAGGTGTATTTAATGGATAAAATCTGCCCCAGGTGTCTTGATAGGTGTCTTGATCTGGTACTCTGGCTTGTATTAGGTTGTCTATGTTGACCAGTTACACCTGGATAGTTTTGGTTAGTGGCAGACAGCTTGTAATTACATGCAACAACGATAGACTTTTTTTAAAAAAAAGTATTGTCAAAGACTTTCGTGGCTGGAATCAACTGGCTGTTGTGGGTTTTCTGGGCACAGTCATGGAAATGCAACTTACTATGACATTCCTCTGAGTATGCCAGTCACAAAGGCAAAATGCTAGGAGCAAAAACTACCAGACCATGGCCACGCAATCTGGAAAACCCACAACGGCCAAAAGAATATTTCTGTCATATCCTGCCCTATCATTTCTATTTTTGTACCACTGGGCTCCCTTCAGGCACTATCCCTTGATCTTCAGATTCCATCCCAGATGTTTCCCAGATACCAGAATTTTGTTTTTCAAGAACTGAGTCCAAATGGGTGAAGATTTCTCTGATAAACAGGTATTCTGTGAAGGGCATTTCTTTGGGTCCACAGAAAAATGAGTACAGCTTAGGCATAATTAGTGTTACAAAGAAGGCAAAAAAGTCAATGTATTTGTCTGAATTCAAACCTTGGATTCATGTCAAAGCTTGAAAGATAATTCAGAATTTGTGTTTTTAATTACTGCTTTTGACTCAGCGCAATTTAAAAGGAGTGTTTGTGTTATGTATCTCGTAGCTGATCATAGAGCAGCCAGCCAAGCCTAAATGAGGAAATGCTGTCTTTTATTTCCTGTTTTTAATGGCTCACATTAGCCCTGATGTAACTTAGCCAGCTTTACATTTTACAAACAGCGATCCACTGTGACACTACCTTGAAAGCATTCTTGTTTCTTTTTACGAAGGAGGAACTGGATCAACAGACTGCTTCTGTGCAGAGCTAGCAGTGATTAAAGCACACTAAAGGAAATAGCTTAAGGGTGCCAAACGCAGCAGGCTGTTAGGCCGCAATCCTTTGCACACTTACACAGAAACACTGGAATAAAACCAGTTGTCTCCACGTCAACATATTGTGCCATCAGGCTGCAAGTGTCTCTGACATTCTAAGTACGGTGAGGTCTTTGTACTGTTAGTTACCGGTATATATACATTGCTTACCTATTCCAAAATCATTACTGGTTCCCTTTGGAGGAGAGAACACTGGAGACTTACAATGGTTTTATAATATCTGCTTTATCTACAAACAACACAGATGGAACAAAGGGTTATTCCTATAGGACAACAGGTCTGCTCCACATCAGATTCCCAGAGGAAGAGTGTCACAGGTATCTAGAGAGACTGCTGCTCATAACTGGTGACAACATTGAAAATACTTCTTCTCAAGGTTAAGTTAACCTGAGGGTATTGTTATTCTATGTAAAACATATATAAATATGTATTTGCCATTGGCATGACCAAGAAATAGCCGCAGCAAATCTATATATATAAAAAGCTAACAGTGTTTTTGTTGATGACAGTATACCTCAGTAACTGCTGGGCCAATTCCTCTGAAAATTCCCAGCCACTATAGTCAGCCAGGCAAGAGTGTTTTTATATGTTCACATACCTGAAATTTCACACCTGGCCAGGTAAAACACCTTTTTCCTGGCGCTCCCTGGTGAAGGACATGCAGCTGCCTGTGTGTAACTGTCACCTGAATGTTCAGGTTGCTCAGAATGTTCTACCCAGATGGCCAGATATGAGCAGTTCGCTACAGGGCAGTCACTGAAAGTGGGAAGCTGTAAACACATACACACCCATACACACAAGGGAGAGGGAAGGGAGGGAGAGGGAGTGGTGGCATGCAAGGGAAGAGAGGGAGGGAGAGGAAGCATTGAGGGGAGGCATTAGCCAAAGGAAGAGAAGGAGAGAGGGAGACAGTGAGGGGTGGCATGGCAGCGGGAGGTGGGGGCCCAGCATCTTGATATGACTCCACCCACCCTAAAGCGGAGGGAAAGGAAGGGAAGGAGGGGGGGAGGGGTGGCATGCAAGGGAAGAGAAGGAGGGAGGGAAGAGAGCGAGGGGCTTACATGCAAGGGATGGGAGGGAGGCCAGGCACCAGATTCCCCTTGAATACTGTGGTTACAGTTAAGAAAAACCAGGCATGCATTACTCAGGAGTAAGCTCAGTACAACAACCGGGTGACATACTTTGAATTGCTACTACAGCTCCCCCCCAGAGGGTTTCTGCATGCACACCCATTGCCACCAACCAAACTTAATTCCCAGGTAAAGGATCATGACCAGCCAGCCTAGATGTGTGGGAGGGGTGCCTTTCCACCTCTCCCTGGGCGTAGAATGCAGGCACACACATCACCGACATCTATTGCATCAGGCTTTCGCGGTTTGCATGAGCACGTGCATTCGCTGGCCTCTGCAATTGATTTGCTGCTACTGTTACTTTTCCATTTCACCACACAAGCCACAGCAACCGTGGCTGGCCCCGCTAGTAAATATCTAAATATGCTTCACACATGCCCTCAGGTTAATTTATCCCTGAAGTAAATAGTAGAGAAGTCTGGTTTGCGTCAACAGATGCACAGAACATATCAACAGGAGTCTAATTAAATGGATTATCAGATACTAGCAGTAAATCCCATTTTAAAATGAAATAACATGGGATCTGGAAAGGGAGGGAGGGTAGGTGGGAGACCCCCTCCCTCTTGCCCCCCCAAGTGGGCCCCCACACCAGCATCTGCCCAAGCGCCAGCTGGACTTGCCGGAGGCCACTGCTCCTCATCCTTGCCAGGTAGGTAGGGCCTGGCTTGCAGTGTGGGGTGGGTGAAAGGGCTCTGGAAGTGGCATCACTTATACTGATGCAGAGACACTTACACCGGTGCTGGTGAGCCCCACACTTTGCAGCCACACCCCAGCACTCCTCTCTATTATAGAAGCTCGTGCTGCCACCGATGGGGTGCAGGAGGCTAGAGCCAACTTTAGTCGGCTTCTTAAGCCCTTTCAGCCCTGGAACACCCCATTTTGCTGGCATAAGTGCAGCAAAGTGTGGCACAGTCCATTGGGTCACAAAGGGCCTTCTCAAAACATCAAGGGCAGTTGCCTCTGCTCTTTCTGGGCACGGTGCCACAAACCTCTGTGGAGGTGTCAAGGCTATCCCATGCTTGACCACCATGCATGTACCTCCCTCCCCCAGGATTGGGCCGCCTGTGTCTAAGATAGCAGGAAAGAGTAGCAAAGAGGCATTATCCATATTCAAACAGATATCAGCTGAAGCCACCAGTGCTGTCACTGTCTCATAGCTTGGACTGCTTCACCTTCCTCTCAGTTTCCCAACTTAAAATAGGTCTTCTGTCTGTCTCTCTTACTTATACTCACTCACCCACCTCTGTTCCTCCCTGCTACTAAAAATGGATCACCTTCTCCAAGTTCTGGAGGGTATTTGAACAGAGAGAACAGAAGACCACCTCCCAACATTTAACAAGGAAGATACATCCTTGGTGATAGTGGAAGAGTTGGATTTATATCCCCCTTTTCTCTCCTGTAAGTAGACTCAAAGGGTCTGAAAAACTCCTTCCCTCCCCCACCCTCCACAACAAACACCCTGTGAGGTAGGTAGGGCTGAGAGAACTCGGAAGAACTGTGATGGTGGAAACTCCCATTAAGTTGCAGCCCTATAGTGTTATCAAGGCAAGAGACATTCAGAAGTTCTTTGCCATTGCCTGCCTCTGTTTCATGCCCGAGCTGTTCCTTGGTAGTCTCCAGAGGTGGGATGCAGCCTATTCGCAACTATTCGGTAGAACCGGTTACTAAAATATTTCAGTTCGAGAACCGCCGTTAATGATTAACCCGGCCAGGGACAAGGTACCTCTGTCCCTGGGTACAACACATCTAGTCAAGTGAGTGAGGTAAAATCGGCTTCCCAGGGCTCCTCTATGCCCCCCCCGTGGAACCCTCCCCATGTGTGTTAATGACACATCATTCAACCTCTTCTTAAATTGACCAGGAATTCTGTTTTGTGATCTTACAGATGAAGAGAAATCCAAGAAGCTCTCCATTATTTCATTAAAATCACCTTCAGATTCCTTCATATGATTCAAATGCTTCCACTTTTGTAAACCTCCAGTGTCACTAATATTACATTTCTTTTGGTTTTCAGCCCGTTCATGGAAAGATCAACAGAAGACATTTTTCTGGCATGAACCTAGAACTAAGAAGTAGCAGATGAAAATGTGTTTTTGTGTGTGCATCTGAAGACCTCTAAAGCAGGTACAGCGGCAATGCCATCCTTGGCCACCTCAGGCTATGAATTGGACTGTTACTTTAAAAAAAAAAGACATAGTTCCCTTATTCACAACCCTACTGCCCAATACAGAGACAAACGTACAGAAGCCTGTTACCCAAAATACTGAGGTCTGCCTCCTTTTAGTACGGAAAATTAGCAAGGGCAGACCTCACTTAACAAGCGGCTTGGTAAGCTTAAGATCTTTGTTTTCAACTTTTACAGAGATGGGTTTCTACAAGAAGTCCACAGGAGAACTTTGAAATTTTTTGCAAGTTTTATTAAGAAAAGTAAAATAATAAAAATACAAACACAAAAATGGTCAAAGCACACAGAGCCTGAAGTTCATTCAGGGACACGTTTGATAGGCAAAGTTTAAATCCTCCTTGGTTTATGGAACCTCATTTTATTCCCTTTTTTTTTTAGCACCATCAATCAAATGTTGCTCCAAAAGCATTACATTCAACTGATAATACAAATGACAATAATTCCTTGGGAGAGTGGATTCTTAACTGGTGTTTCCTGTTCTCTTTCAATAGCGTTAAAGATGATGGTTAGATAATGGTGAAAAAAGAATGATGGCGGGGTGGCTGGATACTTCATATAACCCCTTTATGAAGTCAGGATTAACATTAAAAATTAACAAAAAAGATGCAAGAAAACAATAGTCTGGGTAGCTAGAAGTTTCTTTCACCCTTCCTGTTCCCTTCCAAACCCTGTGTGAAGCTTCCTCATTGGTTTCAGAGTAAAAGTCTGCAGCAACTTCCTCTTTTTTTTCTGAGTCCCTTTTAATCAGAGCAGCGTGTCTTTTCAATGTGCAAGGCTGAAACAACAGAGCAACAGAGAAGGATCACATGGCACACAAGGTAAGTCCCAGTACTAACATGCTGTTGATGATACTCTTGAACTATTGGCCTTTATGAAAGTTTTGGGAGTTTTCTACACGAAGATCAACGTTGCCTTCTGCCATGCCTAAAAAGTGATAGGTATAAATCTGTCCGCTTTTACCCAGACAGGGAGGCTAGAGGTTCTATCTAGTCAGATGGGATTTTTTTTCAGTGTACTTAGCTTGGAGCACCTTGGCCAAACCAATGAATATAGGAAAAATACTGATGATTCACCGTTGTGTGTTGGTATCCACATCTGATCTCTAGAGACTCGCATGGACATGCTGACAAGGTGCCTGCAGCAAGTTTCACAACAGTTCCACACAAGAAGTTAACTGGTCGTATTATTTGGGCCAGGAGTAAACATAGCCATGTGAACGAACAGTAGCTGACCTTCCTAGTAAAAGTGTTGGATACCAAAGTAAATACTGTCTTTCAGTGGATGTGGATAAATTGCTGTTTTAAAAACAGTCCTGTAAAAGCAGTGATTTCAGTGTATACAGTTGTCCCTATTGTCTGACAGGGAAAATGTTATGGAAAATGTTATCCCTTTTTCCCCTTTGAAGGAAATTTGATTAGGGTCCTTTCAGGGCATCTTTGTCATCTTTACAAATTAAATCTCCGAATCACTTGAGAGCATGCACATCTGTTTGTAAGAGAGCACCAATGAATGTTTCCTTTAAAAATAAAACCAAGAATGAATATTTGGATAAATGAGGAGTTAACAGCCCATGTTCAGTTATACATGTTATGAATGCAACACAGGAATTAATTAGTACATGTATGAAGGAAAACATGCACTCTGTACAGAGATGGTATGCTCACATACCATCTGCATGGCTACATACATACAAATACTGCTTATCAAGACAGGAAATGTTGCTGGATACATCTGCGCTGCAACTATTCTACAAGTAAAGCCACATCCATCATGGACTAAAAATATCACAAGATTTAAAAAAACCTGTCACAATCAGTTTTCTAAATTTTCCTGTTTCTCACGCCTCTGCAGCTATTGAGACATAAATGAATCTAGTATATCTAATTGAAGGTGAAAGGCTCCAGTAATAATCTTCACAGAAAAGAAAACAGGAGTGCTAGAAGCACACTGAAGTATCTGTATTTTCATCTATGAAATACCAACAAGTGTGGTTGAGAAGTCGAGAAGGACACTGTTTAGTCTATTATGCATGCAGGGCTTACCCACAGCTCTGACGTTGGCTCCTCCCCTGCCATACCTCTGCCCAACATCCACAACTGCAGCAGAAGGGACGCAGGGATGCTGGCATCACAACCAGTACCACATCCCACCACCAGGAAGGCCCGCGGTAGCCACCCACTGGTGGGTCCTCCCCTCCGCTGGGGCAAGTGCCCTAGGGAGGGCAAATCAGCTGGCATGACTATGTGCCACTCCCACCGGCTGATTCCCACCCCCCTTGGATGGGACTATGTCATGATTATGTTGCTTTATTTATTTGGAAAATGTATATGTCACCTACTCTGAGAACTGCTCAAGGCAGTTCACAAGTGAAAGACTATAATAATACAGCCACAGCATAATAACAAGCTATGAAAATAAGCTTGTCAGTCCAACAATGAGTACCATTCTCAGGTCCCATTAACCACTACTGCATCTGGAGAGCCGCAGGTTCCCTACCCCTGATCTAAACTCTTCTTCTGACAGGGATATGAGGGCTCAGGGTTCTCCACTCCTACTTATATCTGACGAAGCGAGCTTTGACTCAAAAGCTCAAACCCAGGAAATCTTGTTGGTGTCCTACTCTGCATCTGTTTTCTCCGTTCCATCTGTAGGGCTGTCAATTTCCACTTTCCCACCCAAATAACGTGGCCAATTTGAAGTTGCGGAAGGTTCTGAAAATTGAGGACAAGAGCCAGAAGAGGGTCGGCTATGAGCCAGAAAGGAGGGGCCGTTTTTGTCCTGGAATGTGCGGCCTCTGAAGGTCACATAACGACAAACAGAGCTGTGATAACACAAATACAACATTTTGGGTTTCTTTTTATTTTCCAAAAGACATTTGAACAACCACTTCGGTTATTAAAAGAAAAATACAGCGTTTTTAAAATCTCACTTAAGAAATGCTTTACAAAGGAAGGAGGGGGGGCGGGAAATCGGTTGATACTATAATTTCTCCCATTCTTAGGGAGGCAACCTCCACCCCCCGCGCAACATTTCCCCCAGAGATTGTTTTCGCCCACCTACATCCTAGGTCTGTGGTGGCGAACCTTTGGCACTCCAGATGTTATGGACTACAATTCCCATCAGCCCCTGCCAGCATGGCTGGCCATGCTGACAGGGGCTGATGGGAATTATAGTCCATAACATCTGGAGTGCCAACGGTTCGCCACCCCTGTCCTAGGTCCTCCTGAAACAAGTGCACCAAGAAAATTCTTTCCCCAACATACACATTCCATAATTTAAATAAATAAATATCCCACAATGCCTCAGCCCTTTTGTGCTGTAAGAGCAGTTTTGATGACGGGGACGCAAAGATGGCTGTCTAGGGTGAGACATCCTGAAGCCACTGTCCCTACCCTACGAGAGCCTGGTGAATGCGTTAATGCAACAAAGAGAAATAATAGAAATAGAGAAGGGGGGGTGGCAGGTCAACAGGGACCAGAGGAGCGAATGCCATAAAGAAATCCAACCTGGGAAAAGCAGGAGGCGGGAAGAGATTTTGGGAGGGTGATAACATCCGGGACTGCTCTACTGAATACATCTGGAAGAATCCCCCTTTGCCAACAGCCCCTCTAATCCTTCCCCAGGGCTGCGTGGAACGTCACAGACCTAGGATCCCCTGCCAGGCGGCTCCTTAGCTATGCGGCACAAATATGGTGGCCACACAGCGGCACGGTTTACAGGGAACACTGGCCCTTGCCAACTCCAGAGGAAAAACTGAACATAAGAGGACCGGGGGCAAAGTTCTAGCATGAAGCAGATGAGGAGATTGCTCCAAATTAGGTGTGGCGCGTGGCCTCAAACCGAGCTGTCCACGAACCCCGACTGGTTCCCCCAACCTTACCCCAAGTTTAAGTTTGTCTGTTCCTGCCACCTTCTTGGCAAAAATCCGATAAGCCGCATTACATAGCTGGTGAGCTACGGTCCGTTTGCTGGGTCACATGTTTTCAAGCACATCCAAATGGAATCTTGTGCGAGTGGGTAGAAAGTGGGAAACATATCCGGCTATTGCATATTTCATTTTTTAAAAAACAGTATTTTCTTCCTGAAACAACGGTCACATTGTTTGCTTCCACCCAGGCCTCTTTTTCACACTGTCAGCCTCCGATACTTCATTTGCCAATTTTTTTTTTTGCTATGTATACATGCACACGTACACAACACACAGGCCAAAGTGTTACTGCCACTGAATTAAAGACCAATCTGAACACGGCACAGACACGGTGTATCTTTCTACGGATACTGAGGATGTGAGGTTCAAGGAGAAAGAGACCGAAACGGACGGAATTAAGTCTGTACAACGCTGCAAGAGAATTCAAGGGAGGCCGAAGTCCATGCGGGAATGCTACAAAATTGAGGTGTGATTTGTGTCGGGTTCTCGTTAGAGAGAGAGAGAGAGAGAGAGAGAGAGAGAGACGGCAGACAGACAGACAGACAGAGAAAGAAAGAAAGAGATTAAATAAGGTCGGAATGCTGATATACCCAAGAAACCTCTCAGCTAAACCTATCCTTGGATTATTGCAGTTCAAATTGAAGACAACTAGGCCGTTCCTGAGGTGTATCACCATTTTCCCCGATGCTGATGCCAAAATTACATTTTCATGACCGCTTTAAAGGAGACCTGAAAAGCAGAGAGAGAGAGAGAGAGAGAGAGATAAATTGCACAGAAGCCATTTGCGAAAACAAATACACTGTTTACATACAGCCCGGAAACCACACAACAATCTCAGGTCAACATTCCAAACATTATCTGAGGAAATGACCATTTCTCAACAGGATATTGACTGACTGATTGATTGATTGATTGGATTTCTATGCTGTCCCTCCCCTTTCTGACTCAGGGCAGCTCACATCATGATAAAACAGTATACACCTTTTAAAAACATATATAAAGCTTCACAATGAAACCGACAGCAATAAATACAACTAAGGAGCAGCAGAAGTGGCGTAGGAGGTTAAGAGCTCGTGTATCTAATCTGGAGGAACCGGGTTTGATTCCCAGCTCTGCCGCCTGAGCTGTGGAGGCTTATGTGGGGAATTCAGATTAGCCTGTGCACTCCCACACACGCCAGCTGGGTGACCTTGGGCTAGTCACAGCTTCTGGGAGCTCTCTCAGCCCCACCTACCTCACAGGGTGTTTGTTGTGAGGGGGGGAAGGGCAAGGAGATTGTAAGCCCCTTTGAGTCTCCTGCAGGAGAGAAAGGGGGGATATAAATCCAAAACTCTTCTTCTCTCTAATAACAACAACAAGAATGGCGATTTTCAGATATTCAACCCCATTAGGGTTAATGATGGTAAAACACTGAAAAGAGGGAGGGCAGAGAAGAAGGGGTGGCCAGATAGCATCACAGATCCCTCAACCATAGGCCTGGTGGTACAGTTTTGCCTTACAGGCGCTGCAAAACTGTGTTAAATCCCGCAGGGCTCTGGCTTTGTTGGACAGAGCGTCCCCCCAGACTGGAGCCAAGGCCAATGACTCCTTGAGATGGTTGATGACTCCTTGGGATGAGCCCCACAAAAAATGCATCACCCCACTTCGAGACCGCATCACCCCATACGTCCCTGCACGGCCTCTTCGATCAGTTGAGGCCAATCTACTGGTGGTCCCTGGCCCCTCAGCGATACGGCTGGCCTCCACACAGGCCAGAGCCTTTACGGCTCTGGCCCTGGCCTGGTGGAACGCTCTTCCTCCAGCCGTCCGGGCCCTGCGGGACCTCGGTGAGTTCTGCAGGGCCTGTAAGACGGAGCTGTTCCGCCGGGCCTTTGGAGGAACCGGCCGTTGATGGTGCCCCCCCTTCTCTGGCCCTGATATCTGGGCCATCATCTCAAACTCGCCATTCCTCCCTTTTGGAGGGGGAGGGAATTTTTAGAATTAGAACATTGGACGCCATTTCCCCCCCCGCCCCTTTAGGGGAGGGGAGGGAATCTTAATAGTAGACTGCTGAATGCCATTTATCTTATTGTAATTTATTATATTTACTAGAAATGTTTTTACGGTTGTCGCTGCTTTTAAATGTTTTAGTTGCCTACATTGTTTCTTTTTGTGTTGTACACCGCCCAGAGCCCTTCGGGGATGGGGCGGTATAAAAGTTCAAAAAATAAATAAATAAAATAAATCATCCATGCACCACAGGAGTACAGTTCATTGCCAGACATCCATAGTGCAAGAGATGACTGAGTCACTTTCCCGCACTCACGCCTGTGTATCCCAACTGTGTCTTTCCCCCCTTTTCCACGTTTGTTTGCCTCCCCCTGGTGGTCACTTCAATATTTCATCACTGCGTCCCCAGCTTTTTCCCTGCAGTTTCAAACCGGTATACTCTGTTCCACAGAAAGAGGACAGTTCAGTCAGTTGACGTGCGGCGGTCGAGAAAATTGTTCGCTTCCACATGAGAATGTAGTCCCAAAAATAAAATCCAGCCTTCCCTCAACAAGCGCAGTAACTTATTTATTAAATGATCTATCCCCTGTAACAACTCTCAAGGTTGCTACCTTTTTATCAGAAGTAATAAATGAGGGACGTTACCAAAAACCCGAGCTCACGTATTCATACAAGTTTCGAAATACACAGATCTATACGTGATTTAATATAGCGACAAACGTGAGCCGTTATCAACATGTAAGTGGATCTTAATTGTCTGATTCTAAATATTGTGTCATATATCTGATGATCTGTATACACAATGTTTTATTATTACTTGGATATTGGATTTTATTTTTGTATTTATGTGGAGGATTTTATTGTTTGTAGAGATTATAATTTATGCCTAATAAAGGTTTACTGTAGTCCCAAACAAATATGAAAATTATTCATTTTTACACACTGCCTTTGTCGAAACCATTGTTTTGTGCAGTACTGAACATGGTACTTTGATACGAACAGCATTTATGCCAAAATATAGTTTTACTTCCATACAGATTTTACTTCCAAACAGATGGAGGGAGCAGCGCTAGGTAGCAGGGGGAGAATTATACAACAAAGAAGGTCCAGCATGCTTTATTCTGTGGTGGAGGAATATACAACCCTGCTATCAGATACCAACATATAGATAAACAAAAGAGGCTATGCCCATGCACCTCTGGCCAAGTTGAGACACTGGAGCACACTCTGTTTCATTGTGCAAGATTTGCCAAGATCAGAATGACCCAACCCATCTTTGCTTCACTCCTATACAATCATTTAACTGATGCTCTTAGGATTCCTTTAATCTTAGATAACCTTGATACTTACTTTTGTGAAAGTGTAGCAAAATATCTTTTAAAGATTATAGACGCAACTCTAGATGGATACTAAGCATTAGAGTGCTATCATCATAACAACAACAATGTTGGTCACATCAACTATTTGCTACTGGTATACAGTGCCTACTTCTGCCAGTAACCTGTGGGTTCATGGTCATCCAAAGTCAAATAACCTGTGGATGATTCATAGAGAGATGTCGTAGTTTTGTTATCGATTGCCAGATGGTGTGACAATTGAAGGCTGTGGCAACCTATTGGAGACAGATCAATTGTTCGCCCATTTCCTTGTCCCCTATCCCTTGTTCTGTGTTTGGCGCCACCCCAACAAACTCTGTGTTTTATAGTGGAGTGTTCATACTGTATGTTGTTGTGACGCCTGGGTTCTGTTGGTGGGTCTTTAGTCTGGTCTGTGGCGAGGGAATGGCACTTTTGATGAGTTCATTTGGACTACACTATTGATAAGACTCTGAATGTTTGTTGTTTATTGACTCAATAAAAGTCACTTTTGCGCTCTCGGCCAACTCCTCTAGTTGCCAGACCTGAACTTTGTTTTCAGAAGTGTTTGTTACAATAATCAAAAAGACAACCTTGTCAACCAGAAACAAGCTACACAATAGATGTGACACAGTGCATAAAATGGCATGTGTGAGGGAGAGGAAACACTCAAGTAGCATTTTAAAACATGGATTTATTGTAGTAGCGAATGGCAGCCGCCGAATTATTTACTTAACGGGTCACTCACCTCTTCCAGCCTTTGCCCCAAAGTCTCTTGGATCTGAATGCTTTTCCTGCACAAAAGTAAACACAAGCCACAGGAGTTACACAATACGCTGACATTTGTTTAGTGCGCAAGCCCAACAGCCAAAGTAAATCAACACAATAAATAATCCCCGCAGACACAAACAACAAAATAAGCCTGACATCTTCATAATTCCAATTTTACCACAGAGCTGAAACCGTAAGCATTTCATAACAACGATAATAAAAACAATTATAACAACAACAGCAAAAGAACAGTAATAATTATAACAACTAGTACTACAAATGACGTCACTGGGGGTTTCAGATGGGGCATTTCTAGGCTGGGCAATCAATTCCACGGGTTGGGGCAGGTTGTTTTTTATCTGTAACTCGCGTCAGTTGAAACGTGGGCACTGCTCATCAATAAAATATCTCCGGGTCAGTTCCCTGAAATCTGAAAACAGTTTTTGCTTCTTTGCTAGCACTTTAGAGATCAACAAAGGGAGTTTAGACTCTCAGAAGGTCATACCCCCAAAATCGTATTGGCCTCAAAGGCAGTGGTGGGATCCAAAAATTTTAGTACCAGATTCCCATGGTGGTGGGATTCAAACTGTGGCGTAGTGCCAATGAGGCTGGGCGGGGCATGACGGGGGCGTGGCTGGGCATTCCAGGAGTGCGGCATTGCTGGGCGGGGCTGTGGCAAGGACGCAGCCGCTGCGCGGGAAACAAATGCATGCAGGCGCAGGCTGCCACACACGCCGGTGCACCTCCTGCTAGACTGCTTCAAGTTCTGCGCGCTACTGCTGAGAGGAGGGGTGTAACTAAGGCAAAAATCAGGTGGCAAAATCACCAATTAGTAACCCGCTCTCGGCACACACATATAATGAGTAACCTACTCTTGGGAACCTGTGAGAACCTGCTGGATCCCACCTCTGCTCAAAGGTGCTACGGGTCTCAAATATGGCCCTTCAAACAAGACCAACACCAAGTTGCACATTCTTGAATCCAAGCACCTCTCTAAAACCCAGACGGGCGCCCCTTACCTGTCTATTTGGGTTGCTACAATCAAGGTGAAACGGCCTTCCGTATCGGGCAGGTACGTCGATGGAACGATGGCGTAGTTCCCCGAAGCGAGCCGGCACACCTGGCCGACTTCCTGAGAGTAGGAGTGAGGGACGCAGTTCACCACCGGCTCCGACTGCAGGCAAGATGACAGTGGCATTTTCATGTTGTTGTTATCGCTGGGGACCTGAAAGGAAGGAGAGATGGCTGAGTAGGTTTCCTCATAGTTTTCAGATATGGTCCGCTTTGAGAAAAAAAAAACGACAATGCAGGAAATTCACAAGTCTCAATCCCCCAGTTGCCCCGGGAGTGAGCCAGTGCGGGGAGTGAGCCAGTGCGGGTGGGCGGGGACGTGGTTGGGTGTTCTGGGGTGAGGAGGACGGGGGCGTGGCAGAGGCGCAGGGCACACACGTGCCCAGGCTGCAGGCCCCGCCCGCGCTCCACCCCTGCTCTCCCCGTTTCCTCCAGTGACCCCTGCTTGATGCCCAGAGAAAGGCAAAGAACTTCCAGGATCCCTGGTCAATTTGGCCTGGAGGAAACTTCAGCTCAGACTCAAGAGGACCAGAAACACTGCATGCTATGCAATTTCCTCTTTGGCAATCCTCAGCCCAAATTTTACCTGGAAGATATGAAACCCAATCGGGCGGCACTTGTTGTCCGGGCAGTGTTGACGGAGAGAGACTTTCACGCTGCTCTGTCCCGTGACGGAGAGGGGAAAGGCGGGGTTGGTGTGGAATGAAGGGAAGTTCCGGCTGCCCCCAGCGTTTTGCCCTTTCCTCCAACACCCTTCCATCACAGCTGTCTCCCATTCGCCTCCTGGGAGCTCTTCGCGGGCAACATTGTCAGGGGATAACTGTTTGATCTCACTGCGGATCGAAAAAGGGACACGGATAAGAACATAAGAACAAGCCAGCTGGATCAGACCAGAGTCCACCTAGTCTAGCACTCTGCTACTCGCAGTGGCCCACCAGGTGCCTTTGGGAGCTCACATGCAGGAGGTGAAAGCAATGGCTTTCTGCGGCTGTTGCTCCCGATCACCTGGTCTGTTAAGGCATTTGCAATCTCAGATCAAAGAGGACCAAGATTGGTAGCCAGAGATCGACTTCTCCTCCATAAATCTATCCAAGCCCCTTTTAAAGCTATCCAGGTTAGTGGCCGTCACCACCTCCTGTGGCAGCATATTCCAAACACCAATCACACGTTACGTGAAGAAGTGTTTCCTTTTATTAGTCCTAATTCTTCCCCTCACCATTTTCAA
Source organism: Sphaerodactylus townsendi (assembly GCF_021028975.2). NCBI lineage: Eukaryota > Metazoa > Chordata > Lepidosauria > Squamata > Sphaerodactylidae > Sphaerodactylus > Sphaerodactylus townsendi. The sequence continues at coordinate 110,142,798 of NC_059432.1, read as the reverse complement.
TGGATGCCCCCTGGTTCTAGTATTGTGGGAAAGAGAGAAAAAATCCTCTCTGTCCACATTTTCTACACCAGGCATAATTGTATAGACTTCAATCATATCCCCCCTCAGCCGTCTCCTCTCCAAACTAAAGAGCCCCAAACGCTGCAGCCTCTCCTCATAGGGAAGGTGTTCCAGTCCCTCAATCATCCTTGTTGCCCTTCTCTGCACTTTTTCTATCTCTTTGATATCCTTTTTGAGATGTGGCAACCAGAACTGAACACAGCACTCCAAGTGCGGTCGCACCACTGCTTTATAAGGCCCAAGGGATAGGACCCAAGGGAGAAGCGGGGGGCAAAGGAAGCAAAGTCCTGGAAAGGATATAGCTCCAAAATACCTTCTTTATACATACAGCTAAAGTCCAGTAGCATCTTAGAACCCAAGAGGATTTTTCGAGCTATAAAGTTTCAAGAGTCAAAGTTCAATTGAGTTATCTGACAAAGGGAGCGTTCTCTCTCAAAAGCTTACACCCCGAAAATCTTTTCTTAATTTTTTAAAAATTATTTTCTCATTTATATAAAGTATTAGATACACAAAACGGGGGGGGGGGGGGGGGTTGCAGAATTTCCCATTAAAAGGCTCTTAAGAAACAGGTCTGGCCATGACCCTTCGGCATATAAGATCCTGGAGAGACCACCGGTCAGAGTAGACAGTGCTGAGCTAACAGCCTGACACAGGCAGCAATATGTGGAAATCCCCCCAGTTTCTGGATCGAGACCCTCAGTGATCCTGAGTCTGAACCAACAGTAGTAGGTAACTGTGCGGAAGTTCCCTACCTCTGTGCCCAAGTAAGCCACCCGCAGGAGCTCCCCCTGCTGGCGGCTGCCCAATTTGCATGGCACCAATACAGTCATAGAATCATAGAGTTGGAAGAGACCACAAGAACCATCAAGTCCAACCTCCTGCAATGCAGGACACACAATCAAAGCACTCCCGACATATGCTGATCCATACTGTGTTTTAAATCCTCCAGAGGAGACTCCACCGCACTCCGAGGAAGTGAATTCCACTGTCGAACAGCCCTGACGGTCAGGAAGTTCTTCCTAATGTTTAAGTGGAATCTCTTTTCCTGCCCCTTGAATCCATTACTCCGTGTTCTAGTCTCTGAGGCAGCAGGAAACAAGCTTGCTCCCTCTATAACATCACATCCCTTCAAATATTTAAACATAGTTATCATGTGCCCCCCGCCCCCCCCCCCTTAACCTTCGCTTCTCCAGACTACAGGGAACATCGTTCCCAGCACCTCTCCGTTGAAGCAGAATGCACGGGGACTGTATGGGGAATAAACCCTCCTCTCTCTAGCAGAGAAGAAAGCAAAAGAGCTGTTTTAAAGGACTTTGGGAAGAAAAGGGTAGCCACGCCAGATTGCCCAAGTACTTTCAAACTGCCGTTGTGTCATCTCCCATTGGCTCCCAGTGGAGTTCCAGATCATCCACAAGGTATGGGTATTTACCTTCAAGGCTTTGCACGGCCTGGGGCCCTCGTACCTTCGGGACCGCCTTACCCCATATGTCCTTACACGGCCTCTGCGTTTAGCAGAGGCCAATTTACTGGTGGTCCCCGGCCCCTCAATGATACGGCTGGCCTCCACCCGGGCCAGGGCCTTTACGGCCCTGGGTTCGCCCTGGTGGGAACACTCTTCCGCCAACTGTCCGGCCCCTGCGGGATCTTCTTGGAGAGTTCCGCAGGGCCTGTAAGACCGAGTTGTTCCACCGGGCCTTCGGGGAGGCCAGCCACTGATGGTGTGCGCCCTTCCTGTCCCTCCCTTTAACATTCTGGGAGTTTGTGACATCTATACCGTCCCCCTCTCCGGGAGGGGTTTTTACTGATAGTTTTAACGCTGGACGCCAAGCGATTCATACGGAACGCTGTAATTTTATATTTTAATGATGTCAATTATATTAATGTTATTGTTATATTGTTTTGTAATACTTGTTGTTCACCACTAGAGTCTTAGTAGTGGTGGTCTTTTACACTGAAGTTGTGGATTTGCTCATATTTCATCAGCCCTGCCAGTACGGCTGTAATTGGCAGGGGCTGATGGGAATTGTAGTCCATAACATCTGGAGTGCCAAAGGTTCGCCACCACGGCCTTAGGGGATGGGGTGGTTTATAAATACAATAATAAATAAATAAATAAACAAACAAACAAATAAATAAATAAATAAATACTCCCCTTCCCCCGCCCTTCCCATAGCTCCATCATCCAAACCACGGTGCAAAAGAGAGATTCCAAGAAACAGAGCTAAACGAATGCTGCCAGACATAGGATTCTCCACCCACTACTCTTTTCCTCCTCTTTGGATGCACCTCAAGGAGATTCTCCCGCTGGAGAAGACTCGGAGCAGGAAGTTCCCCTCGGCATCGTTCAGGAAAGTGCTGGGAATGACCAGGTAATAGCCCGGGGACAGGTCGCAATGGAGGTGAACTTCCCGGTTGTACGAATGGCAAACGGTGCCGGAAATTGGGGGCGCGGAGAGGGTCCTCGGCAGGTTGAACTTTTTCTTTTCAATCTGCAGGGTGGGAAAAGACAAACCAGCCAGGATTCGCATGGGACAACAGATCAGATTTTGCAAAAGGGGGGGGGGAGGCAGATCTTCACATTTTCAAAAGGACATGAGATGGGGGGGGGGGGGACAACACTGTTGTGCCTTTTCACATTTGAGGATAACAACAGTAGATTAAAAACTCTGAGGAGTCATTGGGGCACATTTTATTAGTCTGTCCAAAATTTAACGATTTTAGACCAAACCTGTTTTTAGGGGATTCCCTACTGGTCCACCCAAGCTGTTTTAATCTTAAATTGAACCATCTCCTGAATACAGAGAATCCTAAGCAACTGGACACAGTGGCCAAATTCTTGCTCACGATTACGAAATAATTTCCAGGGTTCCTCTTTCTCTCTGAAGTATGCACTTTGTGAAACAGGAGTACCTGTTTTATCTCGTTGAACTGTATTTGGATTACCTAGTTTTTCTTACGTTTTTCATGCCTCATAAAGGTCTTTGAACTGAGTAGATTAAGCATATTTATGCCTACATTTCAATATTTCTAAATTCAAATCTTCAGTCTTGGGGTGGGGTGGGGTGCATGTGTGTGTAAAGTGCCACTCTGTATATTTTATATCTTTGATATCATTATCACAATGCCTCTTATCACGTCAGTCCCTCTTTCTGGGTCATTCCCTCTATAACATCTTGAGGGGATTCCACCGCTCTCTCTCTGGGGAGGAGGGTTTAGTGACTGGGCGCTAGGAACTGTATTTTGGAAAGCTGTGTTTTTATTGGGGTTTTTAGTTGTTTTAATATTAATAGAACCATAAGTTTGCACTGTAAATTATTGATGTTTTAAATTGTGCTCTACTTATATGATGTTAACCGCCCAGAGCCCTTTTGGAGAGAGCGGTATACAAAACTAATTAACAACAACAACAATATAAACAACCTTGGAAAAAAAGCATCTGAAAGCTTCCAAACTTTGACAGAATATCAGTCCACATGCTGCAGAAAAGTAGCATCTTCTAGGAACAGCACACAATATTCTAATGCAGAAAATACCTCTAATATCCTAGGTCCTTGGGAAGGACTCAGTATTCAGAGATGAATTCCAGACACTTGTGCTGTGTTATGTGTATTATTATTATTATTATTATTATTATTATTATTGTAGATTTCACAGCTGCCAGATCTTTAGCTGGTTGTTGGCCTTCATTACAATTCAAGCCTCACCCAGAGGCTCATAGGAAGTTGTAATGTATCGGCTTAGTATTCGTATGGATCCCAACAGGGCTGCCTTCTGAATTTGACAGATGTTAATTTTGTCAATTTGAAGATGTTTTAAGTGCTGCCCTAGTGTTTTTGGGATGGCGCCCAGTGTGCCGATTATTATTATTATTATTATTATTATTATTATTATTATTATTATTATTATTATTATTATTATTATTATTATTAATCGTTGTTGTTGTTGTTAGTATTACTATTACTATTACTATTACTATTACTAATAATGATAATGACAACGACAACGACAACAACAACAACAACAACAACAACAACAACAACAACAACAACAACAACAACAACAATAATAATAAATGAGGATCAATTGGATCGGCATTGTTAAAAAATGCCACTAAAGGTTTCTGATTTCCGAGAAGGAAGTGAGCCGGTTACCTTCCAGATATGCAGTCCCACCGCGTGATAATTCTTCCCTCGGATTCCGTCAGCCACAAACGGATCGGCTTCCACCAAGCGAGGCCAGTTTCGAATCCGTCCGGCCCAGTCGGTGCTATATTTCCGATGCTTCTGCAGGAGGGCTATGCACACCTCGCTCGGCTCGCACACCCTCAGCCAGAACTTGGGGTTCGTAGGGAAGGTGCTGTTGTTACGGCACCCACCGGCAGACTGTCCCCTCACCCACGAACCGTACAGCTTCTGTGTGTGGTTTAGCACTCTGTCTGTTGAGAGGGGAGGAGAAAATGCACCCATGACATCACTTCCTCTGCTGAGGTGGAACCTAGCTAGACATTACAGATCAGGAGTTCACCAAGGGGACGTAGTGTATCTTTTGGGTCTTCAATGTTTTTGAGCCTATGAGCACCTCTGGGATTCTGACACAGGGACGTGGCCGCAACCCCAAAATGGCGGCCACCAGAGGTGGAGCCAACCTAAACAATTCGGCGAGCGAGGCCACAAGTCACTCTGATTGTAACTCTTCTATATTTCAGGCAGAAGCTGTTTAACAGGATGCCTTTCCAAATGAATATCTACATCTACATCTACATCTACATCTACATCTACATCTACATCTCTCTCTCCATCCATCCATCCATCCATCCATCCATCCATCCATCCATCCATCCATCCATCCATCCATCCATCCATCCATCCATCCATCCATCCATCCATCCATCCATCCATCCATCCATCCATCCATCCATCCATCCATCCATCCATCCATCCATCCATCCATCCATCCATCCATCCATCCATCCATCCATCCATCCATCCATCCATCCATCCATCCATCCATCCATCTTCCATCCATCCATCCATCCATCCATCCATCCATCCATCCATCCATCCATCCATCCATCCATCCATCCATCCATCCATCCATCCATCCATCCATCCATCCATCCATCCATCCATCCATCCATCTATGGCAACCCCGTAGGGTTTTCAAGGCAAGAGGGGTTTGGAGGCAGTTCACCATTGCCTGCCTCCATGTGGGCTGAGAGAGTTCAGCTATTCTCCTGGAGGCAGAGGACATCTTGTAGTGGGTGAATTCACATCTCATTCTCAGGGAGGCAGGAAATAATTTTTTGTCACTTCCTGTCTTGCGGCTTGGAGTCCATTTTACCTCTGTATTTTTCCTGCCTCAGAAGGGAGGTCACATTTCTCATATAGGCTCCGTTACATTGGAATAGTTGAATTCCTTTGTGGTATGTTATCTGTTTGTACTTTGGGTTTAGTGTTGGGCCCTCTCCCCATACTCGCACCCACTCCTACGGCCTTCAGGTCGAGAGAAGGGGAGATCAAGACAGGCCCGACCGTTCAAGATTTTTCCCGCCACTTTTCCCCCCACTCAAAATGGCGGACGGATCTTTTTCTCCGATTAAGGAACAATTCAGCAAAAGTTCAGCTGAGGGAACCAGAGCAGCCACTTCTAGAGATCTTCAGGTGATAGCAATCAGTTCACCTGGAGAAAATAGCTGCTTTGGAAGGTGGGCTCTATGGTGTGAAACCCCACTGAAGTCCATGCCCTCCTCAATCTCCACCCTTGAAATCTTCTGGTATTTCCCCACCTGGAACTGGAAACCCTCTTGCCCCTTTCATCCTCACTAAACAGAAAGCCAGGGTGGGATATTGGTTAAGAGTGACAGACTCTAATCTGGAGAACTGGGTTCGATTCCCCACTCCTCCATGGTGAAGCCTGCCGAGTGACCTTGGGCCGGTCACAGTTCTCTCTGAAGCTGCAAGACAGGAAGCGACAAAAAATTATTTCCTGCCTCCCTGAGAATGAGGTGTGGATTCACCCACTACAAAATGTCCTCTGCCTTCAGGAGAACAGTAGTAATCCAAGGAGATTTCTAGCTACCACCTGGAGGTTAGCAACTCTATCACCACCCTGGCCAACTTGGGGGAAGGATGGAATAAAGACCTAATGAATCTATTGTGGAAAAGGTCCTCTTTGGAAGACTGTCCCATACAGACCTGTATAAAGGCTCTGGAGCTGTCCCTCTTCCGTGATCGGATAGCCGGTTATAATCTCGTCAAATTCGGCAAAAAACTCCTCCTCTTCCACCCAGAATTCTCCTTCCTGGATCTGCGACAGAAGTTCTGCAGCTACCACTGGGTCCAACTGGCTCCAGCCAGGACCACTGAAGACAAAAGACAGAAACAGGAATTTTTTTTTAAAAAAGTTGCTGTTGCTGTTGGCCAGGTGTAATGGTTAAGAGCAGGTGGATTCTAATCTTGAGAACCAGGTTTGATTCCCCACTCCTCCATCTGAGTGGCAGAGGCTTATCTGGTGAACCAGATGTGTTTCCACACTCCTACATTCCTGCTGGGTGATCTTGGGCCAGTCACAGTTCTCTCAGAACTCTCAGTCCCACCTGCCTCACAAGGTGTCTGTTTTGGGGAGAGGAAAGGAAACGAGCTTGTAAGCCACCTTGTGTCTCCTTACAGGAGAGAAAGGTGGGGTATAAATCCACAACTCTTCTTCTTCTACTTCATCTTCAACATGAAAGTCAGAAAACATTGCTAGGCTGCGATTAGCAACGTATCCCCACCATTTAGCAGTGTTTTCTTTACAAGAAGGTTTATAGTTGTGTTTATTTAACAGGGAATCAGAGAGTCCCTAAGAAGTTCTGGATCATGGGCCGCTCCCTGGGGACCAAGGAGTCCTCAGGGGAAAAGCAGGGCCATGGAAGTTCAGGCCATCAGAGGACCAACAGGGAGTGAGCCCAGAGCAGCCAAAAACCCCATAGGGTGAACAGCAGGCTAGCCAGGACTTAGAGCCCGAAGTGCCTGCAGAAGCAGCCTGCTCACCCAGCCCTGCCCCAGGTGAGGTGCCTCAGGTAGGCAGCTCACCTGAGCCCGTTCACCAGCAGAGACGGCGCTGTAGAGAGCAGCTGCAAGCGAAAAGGCAAAGCGTGCAATTGCTGGCTAAGAAAAGGCACCTCCTTCAGTGGGGGGAGTTGGATTCCTCACAGGATGAATACTAAACACCTGGGAGGACCTGTAACAGGGGGGTTTGCAGAATGCATCACCCTGGATGCAACTAAGCGACTCGACTGCTGCACTGCATCCTCTCGCCATGCTGAGTTCTGGGAATTTTGACCCCTGGAAAGGACCGCTTTGGACTCTGAACTCGAAAGTGATGGACTCTGGCTTGGTGTACTGGCCCGAACTCTTGATGTGGCTTTTTTCGTTGTGGATTGTTGTCACTCGTCTCTGCTGCCGGTTTTCTCCAGGAACGGCTCCGTGCTGTAACCTGGAACCTTGGCCGGCAGCCTAAGTCGGGACATTCTCCCCATGCACTGGGTTCCGATTCTACCACAGACTACTCAGGACCCTGGAACTGGTCCTGGCACAGCCAGACGAGGATCCTCGTCAACAGACGGCCAGCCCACGTCCTTACAAAGAGCCCTACCAGATGTGGGTCACTCACCCCTCCCTCCAGGGCCCCTTCCAGCAGCCCCAGGCTGCGAACTGGGTGAAAGCAAGATGATGTCCTTCTGGATACTTTGGAGAGATCTCGCATTGTGTTCACACGATGAAGGCGGAACTCAGTTCATTTCTCGCTCCTGCCGGGAAAAGGGGAAAAGAAAAGCGCTGAAACGTGGGGAATGGCTCCGTGGCTTCCGAGGCTTTCTGACTGCTTTGTGAGCTAGGAAAAATCCTTTGAAAACAAGCTTTCAAAATTGTGTGTAACGCATATGACAGAGGAACAAAATAGCGTTGGGAAAGTTATAGAATATTGAGGACGAGGATTAGAGGTAATGGGCCGAGGCTTATGTATATTTTATTCACCTGGTCTCAGTTATTTGTTGAAGTTTCATTTTTGAGATATATAATCCATATCTTCAATATTTACTATTTTTGTTCAGTAAATATTGAAGATGTGGATTATATATCCCAAAAATGAACTTTTATTGTTGAAAAAACTGGATGTACAATCATTGGATTCAGTAACTGGACAATTATAAAATATACATAAATACATTTATTGCATATATATTGATCCTCCGTCCTCAGTGTGTGATGCGCTCTAGGAAAAATCCTTGCCATGCCTGCCTGCCACCCCCACGTCAAAATTATACTTAGAGGAAAGTAGAACATTTCAGAGTATGGCCATGCTGGTCTGCCATGGAAGAGCTGGATTCGAGTCCAGTAGCATCTTTGAACTCAGTAAGATTTTTGGGGTATAAGCTTTCGAGATTCAAAGCTCTCTTTGTCAGATATAAGAAGGAATGAAGATCCCTGATCCCTTATATCCCAGTTAGAAGATGGGAGGGGAGTTGTCAGGATGTCTTCCCTCCTGCCATCAAAGGGCAAGGGATAGGTAGGGGGCCTCACACCTGGCTGAGGGGATGAGGTATGTTAATGGGCCTGATATACTAATGAACCTTTATCCTTTGCTTTTGTTTTCCGCTTTCCTTGATGCTTGCAAATGTAAACGAGTAGGAGCGACTCTGGCACCTTTCCAGCGGGAGGGGGTAGCAGATAGCTGAGAACTATCACTGCACTGGCATTGGGATGCTCAACTCCCAAACATCTTTCTTCCGCTGTATTATTCTCACATTCCATGGGAAACCGGGAGGGAGGATTTATGGCTTTAAAAAGGGCTTGGACAGATTTATGGAGAAGTCAATCTATGGCTACCAATCTTGATCCTCTTTGATCTGAGATTGCAGATGCCTTAGCAGACCAGGTGCTCAGGAGCAGCAGCAGCAGAAGGCCATTGCTTTCACCTCCTGCATGTGAGCTCCCAAAGGCACCTGGTGGGCCACTGCGAGTAGCAGAGTGCTGGACTAGATGGACTCTGGTCTGAACCAGCTGGCTTGTTCTTATGTTCTTATGTTCTTATGGCGGGAACTCCAAGGGGATAAAGTCAACTGTATTTATCTGGCAGAACTGGCTTTCTGATAGCCAGGTACTTGCTGTTATCAATAAAGACTTCTGATCCATCATCCAGAGTCCACTTATTGACTTCAGTGGCAAGACCGGACAGGTGTTGCCAAGAAGGGAGTCAGAATGCAGGGAGATATGCAATAACTGATTTTATTTTGCACTGTATCTCTGCATCCTGGTTTCCTTCTTTTCATCACCTCTCCCACCTTCTGACTGGGATGGAAGGGCTCAGAGATCTCTGTTCCTACTTGCATTGTACGAAGGCAGATTTGACTCTCAAAAGCTTACAACGCAAGGATCTTATCCATCTCTAAGGCGCTGCAGGATTCGAATCTAGCTCTTCCTGCCGGAAGTCAAATCACCTGGCTGAAGTGTTTTGAAAACATCTCCAGTTGCTGTGGGACCGATTGACATTTCTCACGCTTCTCTGCTTCCCTGAATTTTCTCCTCAGTGCCTTTTTCTGAGCTCACTCCATTCTTCCTCCCCTGTTTATTTGCAATATTTCTGTGTCCTTTTTTTTTTTATAGAGGAGGCAATCTTCAAAGTCTATAAAATTATGCATGGGGTAGAAAATGTTGACAGAGAGAAATTGTTCTCTCTTTCTTACAATACTAGAACCAGGGGGCATAAATTGAAAATGCTGGGGGGAAGAATTAGGACTAATAAAAGGAAACACTTCTTTACGCAACGTGTGATTGGTGTTTGGAATATGCTGCTGCAGGAGGTGGTGATGGCCACTCACCTGGATCGCTTTAAAAGGGGCTTGGACAGATTTATGGAGAAGTCGATCTATGGCTACCAATCTTGATCCTCCTTGATCTCAGATTGCAAATGCCTTAGCAGACCAGGTGCTCAGGAGCAGCAGCAGCAGAAGGCCATTGCTTTCACATCCTGCACGTGAGCTCCCAAAGGCACCTGGTGGGCCACTGCCAGTAGCAGAGTGCTGGACTAGTTGGACTCTGGTCTAATCCAGCAGGTTCTTTCTTGTGTTCTTATGTTCTTATGTTCAAAGCATTGAGTACATGAGGGGTACAGAATGCAGCATGCGGACAAACTGGCTGTGCAGAATAATTCCCTTACCCTGCCGGGAACTGAAGACAGAACAGCTCATGAAACACTTTTCCTTCAAGTTCATCAGCCTCCTGAAGACCGCTTTCTCCAGGACTTTGCTTGCCCTCTCTCTTTCGGTGCCCCGCCCAGGGTCTTTGAGGGCCCATCGCTCCGCCAGGCCTCCCGTCAGATCCACCAGAGCATCAGCCACCTGGCCAGCCCACAGCTGCTCATACGACCCGTGCACCCTAAAAAATTGGAAGATTGAAACCTCAGGATTCCCAAACACGACTTCAAAGAGAGCAGCAGTGGCGTAGTGGCTAAGAGCAGTGGCTAAGAGCAGGTGCACTCTGATCTGGAGGAACTGGGTTTGATTCCCCGCTCTGCCGCCTGAGCTGTGGAGGCTTATCTGGGGAATTCAGATTAGCCCGTACACTCCCACACACGCCAGCTGGGTGACCTTGGGCTAGTCACAGCTTCTTGAAGCTCTCTCAGCCCCACCCACCTCACAGGGTGTTTGTTGTGAGGGGGGAAGGGCAAGGAGATTGACAGCCCCTTTGAGTCTCCTTCAGGAGAGAAAGGGGGGGATATAAATCCAAACTCTTCTTCTTCTACCTCACAGGGTGTTTGTTGTGAGGGGGGAAGGGCAAGGAGATTGTCAGCCCCTCTGAGTCTCCTGCAGGAGAGAAAGGGGGGATATAAATCCAAACTCTTCTTGTTCTGCTACGTGACCGGGTGTTTGTTGTGAGGGGGGAAGGGCAAGGAGATTGTCAGCCCCTTTGAGTCTCCTGCAGGAGAGAAAGGGGGGATATAAATCCAAACTCTTCTTCATCTACCTCACAGGGTGTTTATTGTGAGGGGGAAGGGCAAGGAGATTGTCAGCCCCTTTGAGTTTCCTATTAGGAGAGAAAGGGGGGGGGGGATATAAATCCAAACTCCTCCTCCTCTTCTCCTTGAAAGGAAAGAAGGTGCATGCCCTAACCAGGGCTGACATGCTCAGGAGAAAGAATGAATCACCTCTTGCATGTTTACCAAAAATGGAAGAGGGGGAGGACAAGATGGCGGGGCGGGGGGGGGGGGAATATTGCTGCCTCAACCATACACCTGGTCAAACAGCTCTGTCTTTCAGGCCCTGCAGAACTGCATCAGATGCTGCAGGGCCCGGGTCTCACTGAGTACAGCGTTCCACCAGGTTGGGGCCAAGGTTGAAAACCCCCTGGCCCTGGTTGAGACAAGTCAGATATCTTTCAGGCCGGGAACTTTCCGACCTGGATTTGTCAGTCGTAGAAGAAGAAGAAGAAGAAGAAGAAGAAGAAGAAGAAGAAGAAGAAGAAGAAGAGGAGGAGGAGGAGGAGGAGGAGGAGGAGGAGGAGGAGGAGGAGGAGGGAGGAGTTTGGATTTATATCCCCTCCCTGCAGGAGACTCAAAGGCTGTCAATCTCCTTGCCCTTCCCCCCTCACAACAAACACCCTGTGAGGTGGGTGGGGCTGAGAGAGCTCCAAGAAGCTGTGACTAGCCCAAGGTCACCCAGCTGGTGTGTATGGGAGTGCACAGGCTAATCTGAATTCCCCAGAGAAGCCTCCACAGCTCAGGCGGCAGAGCTGGGAATCAAACCCAGTTCCTCCAGATTAGATACACGAGCTCTTAAACTCCTATGCCACTGCTGCTCCTAGTAGGCAGGCAGTTCACGTACTTGGCGTAGGCCTTTTCCAGCAAGGGGAGCCAGAACACATCTTCCGTCTGGCATTGCGAGAAGCAAAGTTTGCCCCCCAGGCAAGGGAGACGGTCGTCGATGGTGACTTCCACCCAGTGTCCAAACTGCCAGATCCGACAAGTGAAACAGCCCCGGTATGTCTCATCTCTCCAACTGGGCTGGCCTGGAGGGATCACCTGAAGGAAAAAACAGGAACAAATCAGCACCCATTTGGGAGAAGGAAACCGGCCCCTGTCTCTGTCCAGCAACTCTGGACCAACCTCAAAAGTGCAGAATCGGCAGCATCTTGACAATTAAGTCCTTCCCTTTCCAAACTATCCGCCGCAGGGCTGCAATTGCGCTCACAGCTGCCTGTCCCCACTCAAAAGAAGAAGAGGAGTTTGGATTTCTATCTCTCCTTTCTCTCCTGTAAGGAGACTCAAAGGGGCTTACAATCTCCTTTCCCTCCACCCCCCCCCCCCACAACGGAAACCCTGTGAGGTGGGTGGGGCTGAGAGAGCTCCAAAGAACTGTGACTAGCCCAAGGTTGGCATGTGTTGGAGTGCACAAGCTAACCTGGCTCACCAGATAAGCCTCCACAGCTCAAGTGGTAGAGTGGGGAATCAAACCCGGTTCTCCAGATTAGAGTGCACCTGCTCTTAATCACTACACCACGCTGGCAAGATATTAGAAGAAGAAGAAGAAGAAGAGAAGAGTTTGGATTTATATCCTCCCTTTCTCTCCTGCAGGAGACTCAAAGGGGCTTACAATCTGCTTGCCCTTCCCCCCTCACAACAAACACCCTGTGAGGTAGGTGGGGCTGAGAGAGCTCCGAGAAGCTGTGACTAGCCCAAGGTCACCCAGCTGGCATGTGTGGGAGTGCCCAGGCTAATCTGAATTCCCCAGAGAAGCCTCCACAACTCAGGCAGCAGAGCTGGGAATCAAACCCGGTTCCTCCAGATTAGATACACGAGCTCTTAACCTCCTACGCCACTGCTGCTCCTTTAAAGGCAATTACCCTTTAAAGGCAATATTGATATTGCTTATATCGGTATCTCAATATTGTCGAGGCTGCTTTTTGTTGCTTTTGCTTTAGGGAAAAGCTGGCCGAGGATCCCTGGGCAGGGAGGGTCTTACCCCCACTTCTCTCAGGGATCCACAGTGGGCATTTCCCTAAAAAGTGCAAAAGCATCGAAAAGCAGTTACAATAATATTGATATAAACATCACCAATATTATTATTATTAAAGGGCTTTAAAGAAGCAAAAGAGGCAATCTTCGTTGCCTTTGGACTGCAGCAACCTGGAAGGAGCAAAATCCCACAGTGAGTGGGAAACCTCGTGGTTTCCACGTTCTCACAAACTACAGGGCGCTCATTATCTCCAGCGATGCTGCTTTAACCCAGTGGTGACGAACCTATGGCACGGGTGCCAGAGGTGGCACTCAGAGCCCTCTCTGTGGGCATGTGTGCACAGAGTTCATCATGTGATAATAGTGCAATTATTTCAGGGAGATTATTAGCACTGAACCCAAGACCTAGTTTTGGGGAAGCAGTGTAGGTAACCCTGTTAAGCGCTGTTAAACCCTACTGATTTTCATGGGAAGAACGTAAAAGCGTGATCCTTACCTGGGAGCAAGCTCGGTTGCTGGCAATGGGGCTTGCTTCCGAGTAAACCCTCCTAGGGTCGTGATTCGCCTGTTTGAAGCGTTGCAGTCGCTTCAAAGCAAAGCCACCGACTACCACCAAGCTTACTCCTGAGTAACGCACGCCTCGGAGCCAACCGTTTTTTCCATACTAAAACCTCAGTATTCAGGTTAAATGGCCGTGTTGGCACTTTGCGATAAATAAGTGGGTTTTGGGTTGTAGTTTGGGCACTTGGTCTCGAAAAGGTTCGCCACCACTGCTTTAACGTATAATCAGCCCTTCTGAGCTCCCAAGATCTATCAGAGCATGCCAGCCTGGGGCACCCACTCCAGCAAAACACGGTCTTCCAGCTTTTTTTGCTCCTTAGTCCACACTATAAACCTGCCCCGGTCTCATCCTCCCAACCAGACATTTGTTTTTAAGATTATTATTTACCGTATTTTAAAAACCAGCTAATTTTGCACTAGGGGCTGTATTATAATCTTAAATGTAAGTACGATTCAATACCGTAGCGTAGGATAATTGTAAGCTATGCATACTGTTAAACTTTTGTGTGTGTGTAGTTCTTATGTAATACTAAATATGTAGTTCTTATGTAATACTTATGTAATACTAAACCTCCCGGGGGGTTAATGCCGGACATCACCTACTTATTTAATTTATTTATTGTTTTAATTTATATGATGTATTTAATTTAATTTATATGATGTATTTATTGTATTGTATTATTATGTTTATTGCTTTAATTTATATGATGTATTTAAGTGTTTAATTGTTTCGTAAACCGCCCTGAGCCCTTCGGGGGTAGGGCGGTCTATTAAATTGAAATAATAATAATAATAATAATAATAATAATAATAATAATAATAATAATAGTAATAGTAATAGTAATAGTAATAGTAATAATAGTAATAATAGTAATAATCAGGCCCGCTGCAAACCTCACAGACTAACCACCCATAGGAAGAAATGGCACCGGTTCTGACAAGAAGATGGGGTGCTTAGTTGTAAGACGAAACAGGGCCTGCTTATGCCCAGTACCTTGGCTAAGAGGTATTTACTCTTCTGCAGAGCCGCACAAGCGCACAGGAACCAGCAGTCTCCCAGCATGCCTTGCTTGACTTGCCATTCATACTGATTGTCTGAAAACAGGCGAGGATTTGAACAAATCTCCTGGTTGGGGTGGGGGAGAGAAAGGAAGCAAAATTAAGACGGAAACACGGTGTCGAGAAGTGTACTTTTTATAAACCTATATATTTTACTTAGCTTAAGAGTTGCCATTTTGTTAGAATGTAAAATTGATCTCTCTCTGTTTCATTTTATTAGATGCAGCTGCTAGAGCCAGGCGCCTATCTCTTCAAAGCCGTGACAACCCTTATGAGATAATTGGGTTACATTCCTAGGTTGCTTTGTAATGGATGACACCTGTAGTTGATAAGACAACTTTCCTCCACTTGTGCTAATTAGTAAAGATGCTTTCATTGGTCGTATGTCACATGTTATCTATCTCAGCCCTTGATGTTTTGATATGTTTTACAGGAGACATCTTTCTTTAACAAATTTTTGCCTGATTATTAGCTGTGAAGCTATCTGAATATTTTATGCCTTTTTCTAGGCGCTAACCTTTGTTCCTGACTTAAAATGATCTTCTTTCTTGCTTGCCTCTATGTAGCTAAGGCGGTGCTACTATGAATTATGCAGACTGGATAACTTTGGGACTATCTATTTCACTGCTAATGTTAGCAGGTTTTCAAATATTTTTTTCTCCTGCGAATGTAATTACAGATGCTATTTGATTTTTGCCTAATTCTGAATAAACGAAAATAATTTTTATTGAGTGAGTTGTGTGGTTTGTGGTTCAGATAGAACTCACGCATTTCGAGACCCAGAGAAGGCACCTTTGGGCCTTGACACACGGCTTTGAAGAAAAACAAATGAACTGGGTTTCCAAACAAGACTGCTTACGTTCACTGATGCACAGAATGGCGAAGTTTAGGATTGTGTGTGTATGTTAGGTGTCTTCAAGTAGCTTCTGACATATAGCGACCCTGTGAATTAGACCTCTGAAACATCCTATCTTTAACAGGCTTGCTCTGGTCTTGCAAACGGGGGACTGTAGCTCCTTTTACAGAATCAATCTATCTCATTTTGGCTCGTCTTCTTTTCCTGCTAACTTCAGCTTTTCCTAGCGTTAATTTTTCCAGTGAGATTTGTCTTCTTATAACAGGGCCATGATAGTCTCAGTTTAGTCATTTTAGCTTCTTGGGAGGGTTCAGGCTTGATTTGACCTAGAACCCACTGAGATTTGTCTACATAAGGATTACACGTTATGAAATCGAAACCAGCTAATAAGGAAATACCAACAATTGTCAAAAGAGAAGACGGACCGCCAAATCATAAGAATATTACAAGCAGAGAGAAGAGGAATTGCTGTCTTCCCCTCAAACATGATATTTTAAACACCGGTCCTATACCAACTACACTGGCTGCCAATCGAGTACCGGGTCATGTTTAAAGTTTTGGTATTGACCTTTAAAGCCATTCGCGGCCTTGGCCCTGCTTATCTGAGGGACCGTCTCTCCCTATATCGCCCTTCTAGGCCCCTCCGCTCATCGGAGGTGGACCTACTGGTGATCCCTGGCCCCAAGGCGATCCGGCTAGCCTCTACAAGGGCCAGGGCTTTTACGGCTCTGGCCCCTACCTGGTGGAACAGGCTTCCAGGTGAGATCAGGGCTCTGCGGGACTTACAGAGTTTCCGCAGGGCCTGTAAAATGGACCTGTTTCGCCAGGCATTTGGCCAGCCGGGATGAGTTTCAACTTCGCCATAAAAAGAACATCTGGCCTCCGTGGGTACACAAGGGGGAAGGGAGGCCAGGGGCGTAACGAGGCAGCCCTGGGCAAACTGTAGCCATGGGCAAAACCTGAGTTGGATGCCCCCCCCCCTCCATGGGCGGCCACTCCACCACGACCAAATTTTTTTTTTGCACCAGGACATTGGTGCCTGCAGGGGGTGCATTTTTAGACATATCAGCAGAAAAATTTCAGCATATCATCGGGAGACTGTTCTTATGCTCCTCCCCAAGTTTGGTGAGGTTTGGTTCAGGGAGTCCAAAGTTATGGACTCCCAAAGGGGGTGCCCCTATCCCCCATTGTTTCCAATGGGAGCTAATAGGAGATGGGGGCTACAGTTTTGAGGGTCCATAACTTTGGCCCCCCTGAACCAAACTTCACCAAACCTGGGTATCATTAGGCAGTCTCCGATGAGACTTGAAAAGTTTTGAGACTGTGCCTTCAGAAATCGTGCTCCCTGTACTGCAACCCCATTGACAGCAATACAGAAAACTCAATGCAGAACAAAGATTCTTGGGCAAATGTCTAGGGTGTTCCTGAAGGGGGCGCATTTTGGATGTACCAGCACCAAAATGTCAGGGTATCATCTGGAAACTATCCTAATGCGGGACTTCCCAAAGTTTGGTGAAGCTTGGTTTAGTCCGTCAAAGTTATGGACCTCAAATGGGGTACCCCATCCCACATTCTTGCTAAGGAGATGGGGTTACCCTTTGAGGGTCCATATAACTTTGGACCCCTGAACCAAACCGCATCTCAAACCTTTCGGTTGCCATCACGACAGTCTCCAGATGATACCCTGGAAATTTTGGTGCTGATATCGTCCAAGAATGCACTTCCTGCAAAAACATCCCGAAATTTACCCAAGAATCTTTGTTCTGCATTGAGTTTTCTGCATTGCTGTCAATGGGGGTTGCAGGCTGGGGGGGCACATTTCTGAAGGCACAGTCTCAAACCTTTCAGGGTCTCATCAGGAGACTGCCCTAATGATACCCCCAGGTTTGGTGAAGTTTGGTCTAGGGGCCAAAGTTATGGGACCAAACTGTAGCCCCTATCTCCTATTAGCTCCCATTGGAAACAATGGGGGATAGGGGCACCCCCTTTGGGAGTCCATAACTTTGGACTCCCTGAACCAAACCTCACCAAACTTGGGGGGTTGCATAAGGACAGTCTCCTGATGATACGCTGAAATTTGGTGCTGCTAGCCTAAACACTGCGCCCCCTGCAGGCAAAAAATGGAAAACCACTAAAATACCCAAAAACGAACCCAGCATTTTGATGCCCCCCACAAGGTGATGCCCTGGGCAGCTGCCCACCTTGCCCAATGGGCATTACGCCAGTGAGGGAGGGGTTGAAGCCATCTGCAAGTTTTAGTATTTTATGTATTATTATCTGTTTTAAATTGTTTTTATGATTGATGGACACCGCCCTGAGCCTTTGGGGGAGGGCGGAATATAAATATGATAGATAAATAAATAAATAAAAATCTGTCACAGACAAATAGTCTTAAATGTGTCCCTCTGGAGTCTTTGCTTTTCATTCCTTCGTCTATTGATGGGATAGTTCTGTGTTAGTTTTTCCCTGATCAAATATTGCTGGAAATCAGATATCTGCTGATTTGGCTTGCCCTTCAGATTACTCGCTTATTCTGCCCCAGTGGAAAAAATGCTCTTTACCTGCTGACATTCATGGAAACGTAAATTTTATTTCTGTTGTCAAGAAGTATCGTAAGGTTCAATTATTTCTGTTACCCTGCATTTAATAGTTCTGCCCTCTTTAGTTTTCTTTCGGGCTAAAGCAAAATAAACCAGTGGACGTGATCTGGGTTGTATGTAGTCAAGTGTAAGGTGACCAGCCGTCCCGATTTTCGCGAGCCACTCACACTTTTGCGTAGTGCGTCCCGCGTCCTGCCGGGCTTATGCCATTGTCCCGATTAGGCAATGTGCTCCTGCGGCATGCTGCAGCTGCGACGCAAGATGCGTCGACACTGTTTTGCAGCGGCGCCTTCAGTCAGAAACAGCACCCCAGAAGGCACTGCGGCAGCCGCAGTGCCTTCTGGGGCGCTTCCCTGTTTCCTGACCGGGGAGCGCCGCTGCAAAAGGCAGTGTGCTGCTGTGGGTGCGTGCGCGCGCCCCCCGCTTTTTAATAGGAAAAATCTGGTCACCTTAGTCAAGTGGGGAGTAGAGAAGCCCTCCCCAGCTCCTGTTGTCATGTGATGCTATGTCACTGCCAATTAAAAACATGGAAGTTTCATAGGGTAGTCTCGCAATCACTGGAAACTCTATGGTTTTACCATAGAGTTTCTCATGATTCCTCCAGCTGCCTTACGTCACTTCCCATTTTTTTACCAGAAGTGACAGAGTGCCGTACCCACTGTCGTTTCCACACGCACCCCTCCCGTTGATTGTCAGACATTGCCTATCCATTCTAGTTGCATGTGATCTTTATGTAGTCTGTGGGCACCAGAAAACATTACTTTAACGTGTGACATCAACAAACTTACACCACACAGATCAAACACTAACCTGAGGCCTCAGCCAACAAATCTCTCCTCTGAACTGGGCCAGCGGAGTGGAGTAGTTAAAAAAGAGTGACTCGTCCTTGGCTGGAAAAGACAAGTCTTTATAGAGGTCTCCCTCAAGACCCAGAAGCATTCCGTCCCCCGGCATCATCCGAAGAAACCCGGATCCTTGCAGAGAGCTCAAAGACAGCAGGGCGCGGATTTAAACCTGCCAAGCAAATTAGGAGGAGGGAAAATCACTACGGTGCTCAGAACATTCCTGCAGTTGCTAAAGAACATGCAAGAAAAGACTGAAAGGGAACAGCACAGTCTAAGCAAGTCGACCAAGAACAGAAAAGTCCCTGTGAATAAAACGGATTTCTACCAGGTTTGCAACAACTCTTCTCAAATAATTTGCTGGGGGAACTCACTGCCACATGAGGCAGTTATATTCACTGGCTTCAGTGGCTTAAGGGGAGCATTTAATAAATGCATGGAAGGGGACCACAGTTGGGCAAGAGAGCTAAAAGGAGTGGTTTGGTGCAAGGTACACCAGGGGTTGGGGAGAGCTGTGGTCTCTGGGTCTTGCTCACTGGCTTCCCAGAGGCATCCCAGCTGACCACTGTTGAAAACAGGACAATGAACGGGAGTTTGGAGCTGGGACTGTTGGTCTGACACAGCAGTGTGCTTCGGTTCTTAAGCAGGGAAGTCAAGCTGGAACCTTTCTGCACAAAAGTGTTACTTAAAAACTGTAAGCAGTTAGATAGCGAAGAAGAAGAATTGGGTTTATATTCCCCCCTTTCTCTCCTGTAAGGAGACTCAAAGGAGCTTACAATCTCCTTCCCACCTTCACAACAAACACCCTGTGAGGTAGGTGGGGCTGAGAGAGCTCCAAAGAACTGTGACTAATCCAAGGTCACTCAGCATGAATGTGTTGGAGTGCACAAGCTCAGCTAGTTCACCAGATAAGTCTCCACAGTTCAAGTGGCAGAGCGGGGAATCAAACCCGGTTCTCCAGATTAGAGTGCACCTACACAACGCTGGCTCTAAGCAACCTGCCTTTGCCATGGCCCGGATCCTGAGATGTCCAGGCACAGTAGGAAGACACTGCTCTCCTGCTCTACCGCGATGAAGAATACGCGAATCTCTTCCTCCCC